>NC_088310.1:4507500-4590657 GCF_910592395.1 Lineus longissimus | reverse complement strand
AATCTTACTTCTTGAGTTTGGTTGCATGTTGTTGGTATTCGAACTCATCAGTCGATATCTCTCTGATACTATTGCTGATACTGTTGTTGTGGGAAACTACTTTGAACCCAGCTCCTTCAAATTTTGAATGATTTGCTAACTTATCAAATGAGATTGATTACTAAAGTGCATTTCACTTTATCTTGCCTGTGCCATGCCAATATGTACAGTTCCCTTGCAAAATGCAAAACAACTTGAGATGAATCTTCACTCAGAAGAAAAGCTCGTCATTCATCATTTACTTTAGCCATGCTGAACATGAAATGGAATTCAAGAACCTTTGTGGGGAAACCCTATATCCACTATACTTTAGTTATTAGTTTTAGAGGCAATGTTGTTAGTTGAAGGAAAGATTACTTTTGCAAGGCAAAATGCCAGTGCTTCAATTAGCAATCAGCTGATACTTATGCAAGCTGAGCAAACTGCAAGCAGGATATAGCATTTTGTTTAAAATTGGATTTTCCTGTGGTTTACTTAGTGGTTGGCTTATTCTTGTATGCTATTGTATCTAGTATGGTTAGTTTTCATCACTGGAAATGTCTTATCTGAATGGTGGACAGTTGACCAATTGCCCTTATCATCACAACCAATCGAAACATGGACTACCTTTAGCAGCATCCCTGTTATGTTGAATACTTTGATACTGTAGAATGCACAAGGTACCTGGAGCAAAAACGTGGTTTCCCAGAATTATCAGTAAAAAGTTACTGAGGTATTGATGATAAGCTGCCACAGAGAAGACCACAGCACACTTAAGGAACCACAATCATCTGAATGGCAAATTATCATTCCTTCTCCAAACAGCCCTCCAAGGTCAGCTTGGAGTACCCTTGCCACATTTGAAGAGATGGAACTCTTAACAAGCACCATGCTTTGTTTCATCTTGAATTTTATCCCACTACAAGTATTTCAATCATCCAACAGCTCTCCAAGGTCGGATTGGAGTACCTGGACCTCACCCTGACCCAATTTGAAGATGGGGAACTCTTGACAAATTTGATGGTACCTGAATTAGGCTTTTATCCCACAACTACAACATCTTATCCAGTCATGTTCAGAATGGTGCAGTCAGCAAGAGCTTCGGCAATATGGAGCTAAAAAGCTGTAGCTTTTGTCGATACCTGGGAATATTTACCAAAATGCATGTTTTGATTTGCTGGTAACTGGTCAGCCCCTTGGCTCACGTTATCAGATGTTCAATTGGTACAGGTGTGCCTTCAGAGCAGGGTATATCTTCATCCTCTTGGTATAAAGATCTGCTGTTCTGACTTGTAAACTGTTTAGAGGAAACTTGATTTAAATGTTACTTGGGGAAAAACATGTACAAGGGCCATTAGACTGAATTCCTCAGGTAGTACGCTCTCTGAAACATTCATTTGAAGAGACATACATAAAAACCTTTGGAAACATTCCTAAAAGTTGAGTAAATCTTCATTTGAATGAAGTAGTTTACCTCAAAGCAGCTTGTTTTTCCTTGGGAATACCTGCAGTGACAGACAAAACCGATTTACATTTTATTGCTGTGGAGATGATGTTTCGCTATTTACCAATTTCATAGTAAACTTCAAAGCAAGAAATTCTGCGATTTGTCAGAAGTTAAAAAGGGACAATTATGCTCACAGCTCATTCACTCATTACTGCTTTCAAGCTACCAAGGTGTTTCATAATGTTAAAATGAGGTTGCAGCTTGAATCCAAAATTCACAAAAGGTTATGCTTTCACTATCACACGATCGTGTTGCCACTCCTCACCTTGTACCCTGGTAGTAGTGATGTTATTTTGCCAACAATGGTGGTCCTACACGCTGTACTACAACCGTGTACATGTGTCAGCGAGATATCTCCAGAGCAAGCAAACTTCTACGTTTTTTCTCTCAATGAAGTTTTTGCATGTTTTCTTAGGTGGAAATCGTACCCACGCGAGTTAGTGCGTAAATCTCATCAGATTGTTGAACCGCCCTCGGCAAAGTCAATCGGGGAACCTATTTTCAGATGCCCGCGCTCAACTTGTGTTTATATCGAAAGAATACTATGGTCATGGCTTTTGATACAAATTGATTGCATTGAAGAGTACTGTACGCTGATTCACATAACTTGAGAAAGCAGGCATGCTTCATTGGAATCAACATTGCCTTGCAGAATATACCAAGGTTATTTATTGAAAATATGTAGGGTTGGTCAAGTGGATGAAATGAGATGCTGAGAGGGGTTCTGAATCGTTCCTTTGATGCATTTAGATGAAAATGATGGGTCATCGCAGTCTGCATTCCGGGAAAGCAATAACCCACTCATCAAGCTGGGATCAATATATTTGCTTGCTTAAGAATATTGTAACTGAGCTGCGTGCATGGGTATTTGGTTTGGAAGACTGTGCTAGTTAAGATGCTGCTAAACATTACTGTTAACTGCTAAATTTCAATTTTGATGGCAAAGCAACAACCATATTCCACGTGGTGATGCAACAACCATATTTTGGTTGATGGCGAAGCACTTGCCACATTCGAGATGATGGCAAAGCACAAACCGTATTCTGGTTGATGGCAAAGCAACAGCCACATTTCAGGTGGTGGCAAAGCAAGAATCGTATTCTAGGTGATGGTAAAGCAAGAATCATATTCTAGATGATGGCAAAGCAAGAATCATATTCTAGATGATGGCAAAGCAAGAATCATATTCTAGATGATGGCAAAGCAAGAATTTTATTCCTGGTAGTGGCAAAGCAACAACTATATCAGTTCTAGATGATGGCAAAGCAAGAATCATATTCTAGGTGATGGTAAAGCAAGAATCATATTCTAGATGATGGCAAAGCAAGAATCATATTCTAGATGATGGCAAAGCAAGAATCTTATTCCTGGTAGTGGCAAAGCAACAACCATATTCTAGATGATGGCAAAGCAACAACCATATTCTTGATGATGGTAAAGCAAGAATCATATTCCTGGTGGTGGCAAAGCAACAACCATATTGTTGATGATGCCAAAGCACCAAGAATACCAATTTCTGGATGTAGTACTATAAGATGCAGCTACTAGTAAACAAAATCGTATTTTTGTGGTGCCATTAATATCCTTGCTAGAATGAAGGAAAAGAATGTGAGCAAATGTAGCAGATGAGGCGGAAAAGAATTTGTTTACGCATGTCTTTCTTACTCAAAGGTAGGCTACAAATCCTTTGTTTGTCCAAACGTACATCTTCCATTGTGCATATAACTGTCTTCGTCTTCTTGCAAGAACTATGAAGACTAAGATCATGAGGTTCAGGATGCTGTCTGCAAGAAATGTGGGGTTTGGTTTCATAAGGTTTTTAGCTCTTTGGGACATTGTTACAAGAACAATAGATGTTTAAGGTTTCAGTTGTATGTCTGGAGGCAGTATATACAAACAGATAGGGGAGGCCTATTGTTTCTGGCACAGATGTAAGACATATCCAGTTTCACCTTTCTCTCTAATAGCTTAAGTCATTAAGGTATACATTCAAGCTCATTAGAAAAAATAAGTGTAGTCTAAGGTGTGTGTGGTAGTGTTATTGTGTATCTTTCTGTCAAGGCCCAAACATGTTGGACCAATGCCCACCAGAACTATGAAAAATGTGTCGGTAAACGCAAACTGCTTTTGGTGTGACTGGTCTTTCTGTGTTCTGTCGCACTGTTCTAACTGCTGAGAACTTGTCATCTACTTGCATAGAGCTTTGTACTTTCTTCTGTCTTTGCTATTGAGCAACTTCTGGTTCAACTGGTGAAAATACATTCAAAGCAGGTGTAACATCAATGGTCGACTATGATATCCTGAAGATGATGATGATGAGTGATGATGAAGACTATGAGTTGGCAAAGCCATTATTTATGCTTTTGTCGAAGACTGATGTGACTTGTGGGCTTGGTGGAAAATCGTTCAGACTCGGATCCAACCGATAAAAACATCTTGTCATACAAGTACAACTCATCCAGGAAGTCTCAAAGATAACCTTCCAACTCATCCAGGAAACTATCAGAGATAACATCTCCACCCATTCCATGCCCATTCTTACATTCTGTGTCAAGCCCTGAGTCATTTTCCGCCAACAAACACATTAGATGTGTAGACAGAAAACAATCTTTAGAGCTCAATAAATACTGCTACTGGGTCCACCTATCATTAACCAATAATATGTTGTGGTTTGATAGAAACTTATCAAAGCAAACACATTTCCCTCAGGGTGACCTCAGATAAAACGCCCAGATTTCATTTGGAGGGCATCTTCAGATTTGGCAAAGCGATATGATGGTATTTGGTTTGAGCAAACACAGACAGATCTCTTTGAATGACGACAAGGGTTAGTATGCTGTCTCAGATAATATTTTAACCCATTGTCTTCAGAAATTTACATTTTTTAAATTTGTCAATATAAAGGTGAGATTACTGTGAGGGCTTATTTGAATTTGGCAGATACTATGTTGTGTTTTGGTTGTGACCAATCAAAGCAAATACGAACACTCCCCTAGGGTGACCTGGCCTCTGGTTAGTTTGCTGTGTCTTCTACATTACACCCTAAACCTTTGCATTTTGAACCCAATTACTTCATGTAAACTATTTCAAGTATCTTGTAGCGATAATGTCCAATTGTCAGAGTAGTCCAACAATGCATTTGTTGTTCTACCAAAAAAACTTCCTCATTTCAAAATTAGATTGTTTGCATAGCAAAACACTTCTTCCTCGTACCAATGTTTTGAGCTACACAGCCAATTTTAATAAACATCACATGTTCATGCCTACAAAAACACTTACATTTTAATTACGATACTTTGAACAAGCCATAATATTACATCAATACCATGTAAAGAATAATTACATGGGCGCCATAACATGTAAATAGGCCATGTTATATCCTGTGGATGTTGATGTGCAATTAGCTGACAAATTTCAAAGTCCCTAGAAAATGTTACAAAAACCTGCACAAACCCTTATACCTGTTATAACAACCTGCATACATTTGGTTGTCACACAGTTTTGTATCAATTTAGCATTCAAATGTTATATTTTAAAATATAACATTTCAATTTAACACAATGAACTACCCATTCGATTGTTTATAGATCCTGCACGAGGACTTTGACATCAGTTGCACTGTATATACTGTTCCAGAGCAACATCCCTTGTTGTGCACAGCTCTGGTCTGCATGAAACATGCTGCAGGCATGAATGAAGAATGCTATACACAAATGTTGTGTGCATGTAGGGATGTTACCTTTGACGAGAACAGTAGTTGAATTTGGATAGTGTTTTAAAAGCATGATTAATTGTGTGGGTCATTTCACGTAACTAGTGTCATCATTTCATTTCATGGGTATGTAAGCCAAAGACTGAGGATAAGTCGGGTCAATACTACTTTGCTTAAAGAAATAGTCTTAAGAAAATCATGAAGAAAAATGGCCAATTTCATTATGAATTAGACATTGTAACAACTTTCCTCCACTGTCTTCTAATTTTTACGGCATTTGAAGGGTCTCTACAACATATAGATTGGTCTTAGTTATATCATATTGCGTGTTAAAAAAGACACCAAGATCAAGGCTGCTACAGAGTAGGAAGAAACAAGAGGGCTATTGTTTCTGTTATATCCGCCTCAAATCTTGTGATAGAATGAGAAGGCCACTTTTGTGACTTCTGCTGAGAGAGGTGGGTGGGATAGATGTGGATATCCAAATCCAAAGGGTTAAATGTATGATAGGGTAATGGTTATCACTATGTCCATATCCTGTCGAACAGTTTCGTGTCTTCGTCAGACAATTTCATGTTGTCGTCATCATGTTTGTTATCGCTTGCTTTACTAACCAGTTGCTTTCTAACATCGTTTTCTTCAGGTACAAGAATCGCGGCTGGTGCACGGATTTTAGCTTGAAACCTAGCAAAAGGTAACAACTTCCACACCCTTTCTATGCATGCTTCTGTTGTCTCGCAAACAAACATTAATAAATACAAACAAATATTCCTTAATTAATTATGATCGTTTACTTGGAACACTTGCAAGATGTTTCAGAATTGAATGCTTTGTGTGCTCTGACATAACAAACAGTTCGTTCAGTGTCAGTCACTGCAAGAAACAAGTATGTACCTTGTTGTTGATGCTGTAAAGGTTTCACTGTAACATCTGTAATTCTGTCAATGTCACTGTTTTCCTTAAATACAGGTTTCTGAGCATTGATCATTGCCGATGACTTTGATATCATAAATGTGAAACGTAATTGCTTGATTGTTGATGCAATGACCTTAATTTCTTGCATGCCCTTTTTCAGGAGACTATTATACAATGTGTTAAGTACCATTAATTAACAATTGACACAAACACTTTACCACTGGACCCATCACTGCCAAATCATATTTTCCATTCCTGTTCCGAAATCCTGATTCCTGATGAAAACGTATAAGGCATTTTTTTAGTGGATATTTCATCCAGATAGTGAATGAGGACCAATACTTTTGCTAATGCATACTTTTTGCTATACTTTGCAAACAACAATGAAGTTACTGAAGCCTTTTTTGCTCAATGTTGCCAAAAAATTAATTTTAGTCAAACACAAAGTATATTCTCTTAGAGATTTGTTTCTGGTGCATTCACTTTCTGGAGAACTATATATTATGTTACATGGCATACTATATTGCCAGAACCTTGTATTTCAAGATGCTGACATCAGAGATATGAGAAGGGCCGCCGCTCCACACATTACCATGTAGAAGGGCACCAACATCAACTATTCATATTCAGTTACTACTTACTCTCATAAGTGTTGACCGAAGTGAGCACATGCTTCTGGCCGAGTTGTTGAAGTGACAGATCGTCAATACATTTGTTCTTGAACACCAATGCATAGAGCTGGTATTAAGAATGTTACCCAAGCCCTGTGATATGTTTGGAAGCCAGACCATAATAGGCTCCCGTGTACAGTGGACAGAAACTTTCATCTTAAGATGCAGCAAAGCCATTGCATTTTGAACAAGGATCCCCTTGCTTTCAATCAAGGCAACTATTCTCCTCCAGAAAAGATCAAAGACAATTTTTAAAAAGTAGTACACTTACACATTAGCACATGCAGTCTGAACAGTTAACTGAGACATATTGGTGATGAGGTGTTCTTACGTAGAAATTACTCAGAACCTGTGAAAAAGTTAGGCGCATTGTACTCTTAGGTGAGCTCAGGAGGGGCCATATAATTAGGCAGCTTAACTAAGTGCCTCCCTGTTGTCCCAATAAGTTCTATTTCAGAGCAAGTTGTTGGTCCCGAACTCAGGACGGTGCAACTGGTGGGTGCCAACTGAGTAAAGTGCAGTATCAAAGCCCAATGGTGAGGTCGCTGGAACTACTGAAGGTGTATGAGGTGTCTGGTTCCTCAGATGGTATGACTGGAATGCATCAGAAAAAGGACTTAGACACTCTGTAACTGTAACATCGCCTATTGAATGCATCCCTTAGTCACCCCGTTGCACTGGAACTATACATTATCGGTAACCTGTCTGACCTCTCTCTAGAGTCTCCTGTTCTGAGATTCCTATGTCACATTTGTTTGACCAATCTTGTGGTAGTGGCTGAAGAAGAACAAAATTAATTTCAAATTTGAAGGCTAATATTATTTTTTACTTAATGCTTTCTTCAGAAAGGTGGTTTCATTTGTGGATGGTAGAAACATGTAAGTTACATATTGATGTATTTAGTGGTGAATAAATGATGGTGTAATGGATATGCATGAATTGACATTCATCTCATGTTGCATGGGTTGGGCGATCTTTTCTGGTTGTGGTTATCCGTCTGTCCTTTGAAATCTCTTGTGATTGATCAGTCCACGAATAATGTGCAGTCTCCTCAAACCAGTTTCTTGACATCCTGACTCTCATGCCTTTATACTCCTATATTTAGTAGAACCTTTCCATTGAAGACATGATAAGATGTAAATTTCCCCTTGGTGATCAAGACTTGTTGATGCCCTGCAGCATGGTCCACTTGATGGCTAATTAGACAATTTGGTTTTCCTGAGCAGTTTCTTTAAAATATAATAATTGCCAAAATGGATTGATTGATTCTGGTAGTATATGGTTTATTGCTGATATCGAGCTCATTACCACATACCATCTGGTTCTGTATGCTATTCCTGTGCTATCTTACTGATAACATAAACCCATCAGTCTTGCCCAGGATGTGATCAAGATGCAATTTCTCAACCAACTAGCCCAGAATCCATATCAGTGATCTGGCTATTAGTCGACATTGGATATTAATTGGTTTCTGTATCAATATTGCTCATGTGTTTGGCATCTGTGATGATATTTTGTTTGTTAGAATACTTCCAGATAAACTTAGGCATACCGTTCCTTTCATAAGTTATATTACTAAGGGGTCACTATGCTTCATTCTGCGGTTGTGTCCAGAGTGTGTAATATATGTATCCCTTTCCTAACGTTATAAGCTTGGGGGGTCCCTGTGACCAGATACATCATGCCTGCATGATCGCAATTCCGATGTAAACTATAACCTGTTTACTGAGGTTGAATCTGGTTGTGGTAAACTGATGTTAGATTGACGAGAAAAAGGATGTCTTGACTGAACCTGTAGCATGGAAGCTTTAAAAAATGCTGGTGATAGAGCGTGAAATTGTTTCCAATGATCTCAAACATGATTTACTCGATTTACGAATATTTAACCAGAAAAACAGTGGTAGTTTTGAAGCGCTGTTAACTCTTTCAGTGCCAAGGACGTACATGTACGTCCTAAATATTAAGGTATTTTAGTTCCTCCAGACGACACCAGATGTCCCCAGCTACTCAAATGTGGTTCATATGGTTTCTCTGGCCTGGGGCGTCCAAATTGAATAATTTTTTCGACTGAGAGGGTGGGGTGGGGTTTGCCACCCCTCATTTTAGGTGAAAAATGGTGAAAATCGGCCAAAAATACCACTCCCTCAAAAAAATTTAGAACATAATCCTAGTATGCCCCTACTTATTACTGCTGTTTTATTGAAACAGGAGGTAAAGACAAAGGTTTTGAAGAATTTTGATGAGTGTATCTCAATTATTTTTGTGAGATTTTGGGTAGTGACAATGCCCAAAAATGCCCAAATCCTGGGCACTGAAAGAGTTAACAGCACAGTGAGCTACGGGATATCGTTAGAGATTTTACTCTCTCTCTTGATGAAGACATCCAAGACGTCAAGATAAGGAAGAGAAACATGAAAAACAGACCCAGTAGTAAACTTAACATCCCCAATGGCCATTTAGGCTATGGGAAGATTCCTCGAGTTTCTGGCTTGGTGTAGCTCTCTTTAACTGAACGGAACTTGGTATTTTCAAATTTTGTCCAGTTTTTGCCATGTGGTGCTGATTCTTCAAAGTCCTCAGTGCATTACTTGAGATCAGTGGTATGAGAACAACAGGCACAAATGGACACACGCAGGAACATTGCACTAGACGCTGTGCAAGTTGTGGGTGTGTAAATCCCTTCCAGGCAACTTTCTTCTTTTTGTATTAAGTTTCTTGCTTTAGAGTGTGTCACCTAAAAGTCTCTTTAAAAGTGCGATTCCAAAGCACTTTGATCATTGCCAGGGATTCACTGAAACAAACTTTTGAATCTACCTCTTCGGAGTACTCTTCCCTTCCTCATTTTTTTCAAATGGGCAATGAAATACAACTGGAAACTTTTTACTTTGGCCTTAGTTTGGCTGTAGAATTTTTCGCTTCTGGCTCCAATTATCAAACAGCCCAGTCTACATCTAGTGAAATATAAATAAAAATCCCTGTACAAATCTAGATGTGATGTTTTTACTTGGAAAATGATTGCAGGTGGAATAAATTTTCCTGGCATTTTATCATCGTACCTGGTCTTTGCAACTCTTAGACCTATCGAATCTCTGGTGAGGCGGTTCTTGAATAAGATTGGAGAAGTTCACGTTTATCATTCTTGGTATCCTACCCCCAGCAGTTACTATCCGCAAGTTTGAGATGATAACTCAAATATATATGTTCAATTTCTGACAGAAATACTTGGAGTTTTGCTATTCGAGAAGAGTCCGGGTGAAGGTCAAATTCGAAAAGAGCCAGGTAAAATCTAAGTGGTTACTCTAGGGTTCACCAATTGAACTGTTTTTTGTTCTTACAGTATTAAAAACAACCTGTTCAAAATGGTTGGCAACAAACAAAAATCTTTTCAGCTCCATATTAAAATGGTTTTAACTCTTTGCATCCATAGATACAATTGTGTTCATGTATTTTGAGGAGCCATAAAATGATTCTTTTCAGCGCAAGTCAACTTCTTTACCTCTTCTCTTTGAAGTATGTTTTTAGACATTTTGATTCAAATGTTTTCCATCTGGTGCATTATTTTTGCAGTTTCCTTGCTCTCGGGATGTTTATAAAGAAACTGAAATCCTTTGGTTAAAAACCATTGCTGTTTTCAATTTTTACGTCTGAACTTTTTCATCCTATAAACATCGTTTTTCTTAAAGAGTCAATTCAAGACCTTTCAAGTTTTCATTGAATACTGGTGTTAGGTTTTGCCAGAAGAGTTGCTTGGCCAGGAGGTATTGCATACTCACCAGGTATACCCTAGTAAATCAAAGTCAACTTTTTACATCTACATCTATAGAAAAAAACTGAGTTCTTTTATACCAATACTAGTTTTTCCATGATATAGCAACTTTGATGTTCTAAATTCAAGATAGCTGCTTTTTTCAAAAGGTACCTCTTCCTTACCAGAACCTTTAATTTACCGCGAACTTGACAAATTGTTGTAAATCACTGACCAGATCGATTGCCTCAAGTTGTTGTCTTTTGTTTCAAAACAAGAAGTTGAGTAGATCATTACTTTGGAGCTTCAGGGCTTCGAAACTTATACTGATTTACAGACCAATTCATTTGAAAGGATTCATATCTCGCCTGCTTGAATGTAATCTGTAAGACGCTGCCTGGGAGAGGAAAGTAGATAATGAATAAAGACTAGCAAATGCTTTTACTTCAATTTTGTACAGAAAGGCCTAGTGCATATGTACATGAAGTTTTAGATAAAAGCATTTGCTAGTCTTTATTCATATCACCCATTGTGTTGGTTTGCAGCTTCAATGTTGAGAATTTAGAAGTGGGTTAAGGATTAGACCATGAGCCTTCTGGTCATGCAACCATTCCTTTACCTCCTCCCTCAGCAGGGCTTTGAATCATTCCTTCATCACAATCTGTGAGTGTGTATAAGACTAGAGAACAATCCAAAGGCTTTCTAGAGGAGGATGTCCTTTCCTAACTCTAGCTGCCAGCAGCTGCTTCAAAGGTCACAAGGTCATGATGGTCAGCCAATCTTGATATCGAATCCACTGTATACAATTCCCTTGTCCACAGCTTGGGCTAACTTGTTTTCTTTGCAAATTCTTCATGCTCAGGCAGTGAAAACATCCTTCCTGTTGGTACACAAATGTAAGATTTTGGGGTTGAACACTCAGGAGTCTTGTATGAAGCAAGATGCTGGCGGCAACTATGTCAATGATGGTGAGCACTAAATGGTCATGTTCAACCAAAACATAAAAAGTATGGAATTCACAAGTAACATTGAAAAGCAACTTAAGCTCAAAACACTTGGAACTATAATTGATGATATTTTTTGTGCTTTTTTGTCTGACGAGAATTTGAAGGAAAAGAAGCTTGTCGTATAAGTTCAACATACAAATCAACAAGCATACCAATTGGTTCATGTATGGATGATTGCCGAACTGTCAGGAACAGAGGTAACAGCATAGGTGCGTGAGAAACACGGGAATCACAAAAATGAAGACCAGTATGTTTATTCACCGACTTGTGGTATTCGTGATGTCATGAAAAATGAGCATATCTCGAGCGAGGTTGTAAATGTTTGGTTAGCGTAGCTGTACAAATCAATTCGATCGTGTTGTGTTTTTCTAAATACTTGTCAGAGTGGAATCTGTAACAACTGAACCGCAGCTACAAAACAGATCTATGACCTCGAACTTGTTTTTGATAGTAGAAATACTTGTGGAAAAAAAAACGATGCGATCTGGCTTCTTATGAGAGGTTTTTTTTACCTGATATCTGATGTTGATGTATCGTACCTATCGAGCTTATCTTGGACTACTATTTGTAAGAGAAGAGATAGTGAGTATACTTTGGCAAGAACAGCTGTAGCATTCATTGTTTTGGCAAACAATAGGCCAACTGTTTGATTTATCAAGTTGTGGGTATCAAGTCCAATCTTAATAAATTTTTCTACTGTAAGAAATTCTATGGTAAACCACTTCGGTTTTCACATATTCGGCATTTGACTTTTTGAGAAAAGTTTACCATTTTTTTTATCTTGGTTTTGTAGAATGTGTGTCACACTGTCTTCTGAAGGCCTTACTTTAATGGCCATTGATGAGAGCAAACCATTTACTAAACCAAGAACTTGGCCTGACTAACTTGATAGTCATTGCACATTCAATGATCAAACCTGTCTAAAAAGGTGTCTCGAGTCACTGATGTTCATCATAAATGTTTTTCCCTTATGCTTGTAGGTTTCTTTTTCTGTCCTCTAAACAATTCTGGTATCTTTGATTTCAGATGCTGTGATGATCTGGAAAGGAGCGTCAACAAATCATTTAGCATACTCATTGATTTATGATTGGCTGAATAGTAGAGATAGTAAATATCCAATCAGTGTCCAGCTTTTGTATGATTGGTTGAAGATTGGCCAATCAGTGATAAGCTTTTTCTGTTTGGTGTAGTGATGGTTTGATTGGTGAAAATGTATCCCGTCACTGATCCTTATCAATGCTGCTTGACCAATCAAAGTCCCCAACCAATCAGTGAAGCTCAATGATTGTGAGGAGACAGCCATGCCCAACCAATGTGCTAGCAGTAGATTTGAATTCAACCAATCAGAAAATGGCAGTGTTCCTATTGGTTCAGCATTAGCCAATTAATCAAATCACCGATGTATCAATTTATTTCAATCCAGACAGGCTCAAGTACTCTACTATGGGTATGAGTACAGTAAGTGTGACATGCTGGCCATGAGTACCTTATGACTAGACCAGAATGAAAGGTAGTCCCTCAATCCCAATATTTCAATATTGCATGATCTCTGTGGTATCTTGTTGTCATAATTATCATTCATTTTGAAGTTTTGTTTGGCTTTTTGGAACAACTCTCATTCAAGTGATTTCTCTCTTACTCAGCTGTTGTAATTTCGCTCAAAATCTTATTTCATTCACCATTTTCACTCCTTACAGTCCCAGTACATTGCATTTTGTCATCAGTTTCAGTAACGCTGCACAAATCCTGTTTTATTGACATGTATGCCTAAAATGTATTACTTAATTTTAGCTTGATTCATCATGCGATTTGCATGCATTGATAGCTAGGCTATGCCTGCATCTGACCTCAAAACATCCCTGATAGTGGCAGTATAACCTGGTCATTGCTTATTGATTCGCAGCCCTTCTTGCCATTGATCATGGATCACAACTTTATTTCATAATTTTTCTTAAAAATATTTCAATTCTGTTTTTTTCTGTTTATAGAAGAAGATAACAAATTGTACTCATCATCAAGTGATCCTTATCCATCCATCATCTCATTTCACTTTGTTTATATGTGATGTTTCTGTTATTGTATTTTGTGTACTTAATTGGCTGCACCAAATGCTTGTGTGAATTTCCTTTAATGTAAATATTCAATTATTTCCATTGATACCAAACCATACATTTTACCTGTCGAACATTTTGCTCAACTTTTTCTGTTTTGAACAGTTTGCTTGAAATAATAGAAGTCAAATCTCGCAAATCAGTTGGAAAGATTTGCTGTTCAGATCATTCAGTAGTTCAATGTTAAATGCCTAATGTTAAGTCCCCATCATTCAACTACAACTAGTTCAGTCTGATTATAGTACATGTATATCAACACAATTATAAGTAAAATGTAATTATGTGTCAATCAGATTTCACAAAAATCGTTTGACCTTGTGACCTTTCCCCAGTTCACCTGATCCATTAATTAGAATTGATAGTGAAAAATTGTAACACTTCGATTACATGCTGGTTTAACACTTTAGAACTGACTGTGAGTACAAAATATTGTGTGATGACTTATTGTGTTTGACTTTGTTGGCTGACCATATCCGTTGAAACAGGTCCTCTTCTAAATCTGAAATTAAAAAGCAACATATTCAGTAAAAATGGACATATGATTGGAATTTCTCCGCTCTGCACAAATTCCCAGTTTAAAGTAGTGCATTCCTCACTTCACATCTAGGTTTTGCACTCACTTCATCCGTCCTTTCACTTTGGCACATGTGCACTGTTGAAATTAACATGCAATGGGACAACCTTTTTCAAAAATCTGGCAGCATCAAATATTTTTTGATCAAAAATATCATTCTGAGAGTTTTGTGTATTGTTTATTTATTGCATTGGTGATGGAAATAAAGAGTATTATTCCCGTTCTATTTCAACAGGTGCTACCAAGCACGAGAATCTGCACCACCCCCAAGTCAGACTAGCACAAATGGAAAACTGCCGACAACATTCCCAAGTGAGGGCACAGAGAATCTTGGTATGGAAACGGCAGAGTCACCAGTCTCCATCATACCGGTATGTAACATAGCCAGCTACACCCTGAAAATAGCCAGACTTAGATGTGGCTAACATTTGGGGTTGGCTCATTCAGAGGTATACCTCTATAGTCTAATGGTCTGGTCTCATTGCTTGATTTGAGCCTCAATCACAGGCAATGGTCTGGTCTCATTCATGGGCCATTGCTTGATTGAAGCCTCAATCACAGGCAATGGTCTGGTCTCATTGCTTGATTTGAGCCTCAATCACAGGCAATGGTCTGGTCTCATTCATGGGCCATTGCTTGATTGAAGCCTCAATCACAGGCAATGGTCTGGTCTCATTCATGGGCCATTGCTTAATTGAAGCCTCAATCACAGGCAATGGTCTGGTCTCACTTGACAATGTTCTGGTCTCATTCATAGGCCATTGCAAATATAATTCCAATTCTGGCCCATTGTAGGAGCGGAGTTCTTAAATCATATCAAACGTTGTCAATTGTCTTTCAGATGGAAAATCGTTTCTCAACCTTTGGCAGGCCAAAGTCACAAGCAGGTAATGTTATATTCCTTTCAACTTCATTCAGATTAAAAACAGTTTGACCGAGATATATCTCGGCCGAGTTCAACAGAAAAATTGATTTTAGAATAAGAATTATACACAACAAAATCAGGCAGCAATTTTTCTGTGACGAGTACAGTCACAGGCCAGATCATTGCTTCAACACTACGGTATTACTATTAAAAATTGTGTGGATTAAAGCTGGTCACTTCAAAATTGTTACTGTGTATCCAAAGGATATCTTCTCTATTACAGAAAGTTTTTATGTATAAGGTTTGAAATCTTTCTTTGAAAAAAACATATTATCCTATTTCCCTCGTCTTCATTTGGGACGCTTTTATAGCTTGAATACTTTAAGGCAGTTGCAAAAACGCTGCTTTTTGGACAACAGGTAATGGTTCATCCCCGCTTAATCCCAGATGTAAGGATTTACCCTCAAAAAGTGCTTTTCCCTGCTTATATAACAGCCATGTTAACAGATCTCTTTCAAAAAATACTTTGGGGGATTGGATCCTGCTTTGTGTCTAAAGCTTTTGGTCAGCACTTTCAGTTTACCTAAGGCAGACTTGATTAGACAAGCAATGATCTACAGTGAAGTATTAATGCCTTGAGTATCACACACTATGATAGTTAAACATCTGTCTTGTCTTTGTAGTTCTTGTCGTTTGATTTATCGCATCTTCCATCAGTTTCAGAATACAGTGCGAGCATATCGTTAGAAGACCAGAGTCCTGACCACGTGCCAATTCGAAATGGAACAAACAATAACAGGAAGCCGCGAAGCCTGTATCTTGATCTTGGCGCTCTGGGCACATTACGCCCTGGCGACGACGACGATATACCCTATATGGACCAATGCCCGACACCATCACCCGGTCCAACACCAACTAGTCCCTCAGCTGGTTTCAACGCGGGATTCTCCCGGGGAATCAGTCGAGTCGAGCTGATTTAGCAGGAAAGGGACGGTTAAATTTCGACGGGACCAGTTGATGCTGTTGTCAGACACTAATGAAAAAGGTTGACTGTATTATTTGTCTTCCTGTTCTTGAGTCAGTTTGGAGGCAAAATAAAAACCATGATATGATAGAAGTTTTTGGGCCGACTTTGAATTATAGGCCGTTTGTCACTTCTTCGTCCGCATCGTTTTGGACTCTTGAGCACAAACTATTGGTGGGATTTCTTTGAAGTTTTTTTATTGATCTGTGCTTTGCATTTGTACTGCACACACTTTGTAACCACTTCAGTGATCTTACCAGAAAAAGTCATTATAGAAAGATGCAGTATGTGTTGACATTACAATAAGCTTCCAGGGATCACTGCTAATTGCATTTATTGGAAAGGGACCACTGCATCCGGAGTGTAGAGGTGGGTTGATAAATGTACCTGTAAAAGAAATCTCGAGTCCCGGTAGTTTACCCTGGGAATAGCCATCGTCGCGTTTTGGAAATATGCTATTAACTAAATTAAAAACTCAGCAGGCGAAAACCACACCCATGTGATCAGCCCATCTCCACATACATTTCACGACGATCACGCACAAGCCTATTGGTTGTTACACTCCCGAGGGAGTGCGACTTCACCCTATGTATAGTCTTCCTGTGGGGAGGGCGACTAAACCGATCAACTCCGTTAATGGAGTGTAATCGTTGCGAAGATAACACAGGCACTCCCTGCATTGATACGCGGCGTGAAACGCTTATGTTATTTCTGAGACGAATTTAATGTATCTTTTGTATTCTCGGAGATCGAGAGAGATCGTTGGACGATGAACGTTCACACTACCCTCGGATAAAGGAATGTGGTCATACGTCACACCCTAATGCTCAACAACAATACTCGTTCATGCAGGGACTTTTCTTGACTTAAGCACTGTACACACTGAGCACATTTTGGGTGACATGTTGGGCAACATGTTGACTTGTTGTCCAGGTGCGATGTATAAGGCGTATGTAATGTTATAAAGGGTCAACAGGCAGTAATAGCCGGAAAGGGGCGAAAGACATTGCATACTCTATAGTATACTGCAGGCCTATGCCGTTCATAACAATTCCAGAAAACTGACCTGGACATTATCGCAATGAACGACTGATGTGCTGGACGGCTGGTGATTTTCAACATATTCGATTCTGATCAATAACTCTTGGCCTCCTGTGATGATTTGTTGCACTTTTAGTCGCCTAGTAACCATGTGGTATTTCTAATTGATGAGAAACGACTAAATTATCAGGTACATGACCATCGAACTGGGCGTGAAAAAAATCTACCATGCATTGAAACAGGATCAATGAATGTGTAAGTCGGGTTTTGTGAGTGTGTGTACGTACATGTGGTGAGCAGTGCTTAACGACCAGGTGCCGGACTAGCCCAGGCGGACTAAGAATTAGACGGTATGTTTGTGTGAGGATGTCCCAGTATATAAGGTAAGAAGGGTATGTGTAAGCAGACGACGGGATGTGAGCTGACGAAGAGACGACAGAAGGTGAGCTTTTGTTCGCAGACGACAGAAGGTAAACGTTTGTAAGCAGACGACAGCAACTGAGCAGGCATGAGCATGAGTAGACGACAGTGGATGACAGAAGGTGAGCTGTTGTTACAAGTCGGTGGCGGGTGAGCTTCTTATCAGACTACACGACTTCGGTTTGTAAGGCGCGATATTTTGGCGAACAATAACGCAAGATATATGAATTATCATACGCATTGTCGTTCAAAGTAATAAATCTCTCATGCATGGACAAGAGTTGGCGACACAAGTTGACCCGTCAATATTCAATTATATACATTTATTCGGTTCGTAACAATACATGACCCATCTTTAATCAATGAGATGAATAATTCTACCAAGTAAAATAGAGCCTACGGGCGAGACGGTCACTCACAGACGCAAATGACAATGCTCGAAAAGGACATATACGGTGAGTTCTTAACTGTCTGATTTTTTTGGAAAAGCCATTTCGACCCCGTGATAATGTGGGTCGCCCCTAGTCTTTAGCACAAAACCTTCCTTATCGTTTCGGAACGGTGAACGTGGTCCATTTATGCCTCATAGACAAGTGATTTCAGTAAGCCTACATCTGGTTCCCCCGACCCAACACTTCTTCACCAAGTTGTTCTTGTTTCTCGTTTCAGATGAGAAGCATTGTATGACATCAAGTGACATGATTATGACCGACGACCCTATGCCCGTACAAGCAGTTTTCACATCCATCAACATGAGGCGTCTCCAGTTTGTTCAGTCCATCACCGTTGTCGGTTTGTTCTTTCTTTGTCTCAGATTTGTCCTGTTTCGGACCATTATCCCAGAGCCACAGAGTATTTACTATTCAAAAGAACTTTTACGCGATGGCAGCGCACAGCCAGATACCGGGAAACGACTGACCGCTCTTGAGCACAACGTCCTCATGTTCAGTCTTCGAGGACGAATTTTCTCGGCGCAGATGAATGACATCACGGGAAACGTCACATCCTCTGTCCTCCATTCATTCTCTCCTGTCGTAGACAAGGCGCTCTCTAGGATGTTCCCGTATAAGTACGCTAAATCTCGTGAGATCAATGCCATCAGCCCCGCCATCACGTGGTACAAGGGCAACGTGGTGGTCGTCCTGAGGGTGTGGCTCAACTACGAACGCGTCTTTCGGGCCAGGCTAAAAGAAAATAACACTTTCCAAGACAATTTTCTTTACACTCAGACATTTAATCGATACATGCAACCCATCGATAATGGACGTCTACTTGGTATACCCGTCCCAAAACAGTATACTGTCTTCACGGGACCTTACGATCCCCGAATCTTGGCAATGTCCAACCAACAACTTTTGGTAACCTTTCCAATGCCAATGAACGTGGACAAAATAGATACTTTACATCCCTATCTTTGGGATTATGATGAGAGCAGAATCATGAAACCTCATATTCAAGGAGAGAGGATGGCGCGCTTAGACACCAACTGGGTACCGCTGAGTGTCGCCGGGAAACTGCATTATGTATACAGCTTCGATCCCCTGCGCGTCCTTCAGTGTGACAGCGCCGCGGCATGTCATTTCGTCTACAAGGAGAAATCCCTCAGTGAGTTTCCCTTCATTGATAGCCTTGACGTCCTCAGAGGGGGAACTTCTTTAGAGGTCTACAAGGGACCGTATTACCTCTCGGTAGCGCATTCAAGCGTCTACAACAGCGGTGGCAAAAGGGAGTACAGTGCCCATCTTGTTTTGTTACGGACGGACAAATGGCGCATCATATACGTCAGTGATGCCATCCGGATTCATCAATCCATTTTAGACAAAATACCTCTGGTGCGAAACTTTGCTATTGAAAAGTCGTTCCTGTACCCGGTTGGTCTCATAATTGAGTCCGACGATTCGGTGGCTGTTGGTCTCCATGTAAACGACCGTGAAAGTTTTGTGATCCGAGTTCGGGGCCTCAGGAAGATATTCAAGAAGGCGATTGAAATCGACCTCATTAATGACATAAAAGCGTCTCAAAGTCAAGATGTGAGGACGATACAAAATTATGTAAAAGAAAGTGTGGTGAAGAGTTAACACATTACTATGAACGTTCTCATAGCCGTCCATTTCACGACCGATGGAACACAGTGCGGTCCTTCGACGATTATTTAATAAGTTTCGTTTGCAAAATGCCCGCAATTCTAGTGGAACATGCATGCAACCTTAGAAGTCGGCGAACAGCTTCATTCGCTTTGGGATCGATGGCTCAGAGTTGATTCTACAATTGCTTTTAATGCAAGGTACGGTCCGGTCCACAGGGAGGTGCGTGCGGAAAACGTTACGAAGGAGGACGATAATCTCAGGCAACATGGTACTATTGATTATTAATATTCTTCATGCAAACGTTTGTCACAGTCTATGTTCCTGTAAGAAATCCATTAAAGTTTTATATTACTCCGTAATCAACATTGTCTTTTCATTTGGAAACATGGTTGCAGAAGAGCTGATCTTGCTCTCGAAAACGTGAACGTCGTTTCGAGAAACATTAGCAACTCGTCAAGCTGACTTTACGAGGAAGATAAAAATCATATGATACGTCAGCTCATAACTTTTCAGCCGACGGATCCCTCGGCGACAGTTTTTCTCGGGGACATGATCCGCGCCCTCTACGTCTTCTTTCTTCGGTCCTGATCGACCTGAGTCACTCACACCCACGCCCAGACTGCTTTACCGGTATGAACGTGTAAAGTTGAAACAGGAGAATATTCGTCCTGAATACCATGTACTGTTCACTGACGGATCAAAGGACTTGGCTCACAGTTTCTATCTTGAGTCACTGCACAGATCAGCCCAGCAAATCAATGCAATGTCATCTTTAGATGCTGACGATTGTGCTCAATCCTCACTCATGTCCGAGCGAAACGACCATTTCAATGCAAGGACTAGAGATGGATGTGACCGAAATATGAAAAGAGCGAATGCGATGCTGGCAGTGGCATAGGCGGTAACAATGATGATCAGGTCCTATTTGGAAAATGAAGCACTGGACCCATCCTATGGATGATGTGTTTGCCTATGACCAATGACCTTGGAAAGACGAACCCAACAGACACCCTCATACGATGTGATTTTCGTTGAGGGAAATTTTTGCAAAACTCCGAACGGTCTTCAAACGTGATCGGTGTCCGACGAAGGCTGACTGACACGAAGACAGTTGGTTCCGATGCAGGTTACAATGATTCCAGACTGATGTTACTGTCTTTTGCATATGGCTGGGCAGCTATCACGAGTCACAACCACTCCCGATGTTGCAGTCTTTACTATATACATAGATGTGAAAGGGGCTTCATTCAAAGGCCACACGGACTCTTGAGAGATGTTGCTGTCATCACAATTTCTACTGATAGATATTACAGTCTTTACTCTGAGGGTATGTACCATCGGTCTTTACTTTGGAGACGTGACTGCTACTTTTTTGGTATCCGTCGATAACTGACGGACGCTTTACGATCTTCTGATGAATGTTACACATTATTTACTCTGCTGACAAGACAGTTGCTTCCATCGCAAGTCACAATGACTCCTTATGGAAGTTACAGTCTTTACTCTCTGAATGTGACAGGGGCTGCCATCACAAGCCACAATGAAGCCTGATAGATGTTAGTGTTTACTCTCTGGATGTGACAGTAGCTGCCATCACAAGCCACAATGAAACCTGCTAGATGTTAGTGTTTACTCTCTGGATGTGACAGTAGCTGCCATCACAAGCCACAATGAAACCTGCTAGATGTTAGTATTTACTCTCTGGATGTGACAGTAGCTGCCATCACAAGCCACAATGAAGCCTGATAGATGTTGGTGTTTACTCTCTGAATGTGACAGGGGCTGCCATCACAAGCCACAATGAAACCTGCTAGATGTTAGTGTTTACTCTCTGGATGTGACAGTAGCTGCCATCACGAGACACAATGAAGCCTGATAGATGTGACAGTCTTTACTCTTTGGATGAGACAGAGGCTGTGGCCACAGGTCATGACTCCAAACAGATGTAACTGTCTTTACTTTCTGGATAAGACAAGGGCTGCAAGCTCATATGACAGTTTCCTGATAGAGGTTACAGTTTTTATCCTGTGGTTGAGACAGTGGCTGACATCAGGTCACAAGGACTCCTGATAGTTGCCACAAGGACAGGGGCAGCAAGCACATTCTTGCGTCCTTCAGTCCGGCCACCTATTAGGCAACTGATGAACTAAAATTATTCCTTCATCAAAAAGAATGTACCAAAACATAGAAATCAGAGTCAATATTCCATAACTTTATTTCCCATAAGTTGGCCGCAGACCACTGACATGCTTTTGAGATTATTAGTATATACACAATGAGAATGGGATTATCAGTAACCATAAAAAATACATATTTTTGGTGATCTGTTGTTAGTTACTGGGATAGTGTCCTTCACGCCTTGTCCTTTTAATTTAAGTCCTCTTCTGTTGTTTGTATTTCATCCAAGATGTATCATCCTGCTGTCAGCAGTCACACAGCATCTGAAATCGAAGTAAAATTGTTTTTATAGTAACATGGCCTCATCTCCTCGTAAAAATATTCATCTCAAGTACATTTCCTGGGGGCTATGCAATTTTCAGTTCCTTCGGCCCAGAAGGACCCCGTTGTGCAGAATGCAAGGAAAAGTTCACCGTTAAAACCCATCTCCAATCCTTTCAAAGATGTTGAAATGTCCTTATCCTGCGAAGGATTACATCACATGTCAATCATTTGAAATACTTTATGAGTATTTGTGACATCTCGATGTAGAAAGTTGGATGGCACCTGGCCACATTCACAGCACACAAAAGGTATTTCATTATACTTACTCTAACCTTAGGCCTTGACACTCTCAAGGATAACATCTCCATCGATGCTGAGGGTGTGGACACACTCCTTGTCAACACGGTATGGGAATCTCATAATCTTCTGGTCATTCACCTTCACCTATGAGAGACAATGGACAGTTTCAGTAAAAGCTTGTGTATAGTCAGTTACTTATCAGAAATTCTTCTGTGGGCATTTACACAACAGCCAAATATGGTGTGATCAGTTCTTCGTTATGAAGACTACTGCTACTCTTACCAGGTGGCAGCGCTTTATCAATTGCCAATTATTGCAGGCATATGTGTTGAACCCTTGTGAAGAGTCAATTATGTCTATTCAGATGATGATGATGTTTTTGAAGTGGCCCATCATAGGCCTATGGAGTACAGACCTTGTAAGCAGCCTTTCCACACTTGATCTTAATGGTGAAGGGCTCCCCAGCCTCGAAGGGGCAATCGTTGCAACGTTCCTCAGAACACCATGACCCTCCCTCTTTGTTGTTGCCAATGATGACCTTATTGTCATTTCCGTATGCGAGACGGGCGTCGAAGTGGAAGGGGATATCATGAGCCTCATGGTCACATTGGAGGTTGACACTGAACCTGAAATTGTCCGGACATTTTGGATTCCATGTCAATTCCCAGTCTTGTTTATTGCAATTACCTCCACCCTTCAAAAATAAGTATTAAAAATCCACACACAGAAAGCTGAATTGCTACTTTTGACCCTTAGATATTGTCCATGGCAAGTCAAGCCTCATGAGTTACCCAATTCTCTGAATACAATGAGGACCCGGTCGCTGATTCATCAAATGGTTCAGCGATGATGCAGGAGTTAACTGGGACAAACCTACCTCTCAGCTCCATCCTTTGGTACTCCTTTGATAACAACAGAGTTCTTGTGCTGCATGTGGCCATCGGGAAGGTCAACAGCAAACGGGCCTTGCTGCAATATAGATCATATAGAACATTTAGAAAATGGACAGTCTTGAACGTGTTTATGTTACATTAAAAAGTATGTAGATCGGATCTGCACTGCATTTGGTTACTCAAGTTGCAGCAAGTAAAAGAGCAAGAAACTTTTGAGGCGATTTCGGGTTGCATAAGACATCTAAGGACCCATGTGTGGCTACTCATAAAAAAACCTGCACTGGTCCATCGAGGCTGCCTTTGATATCATACGACGTCATAAGATGGTACAAAAGTCGTAATGATCTTTCTTGTGGCGGGCGGGGTTTATACATCATTGACACGGTGGCCCGCTGCGAGCCATTTCATGAAATCCCCTTTTGGATTTGAACTTTGAATTTTCTTATCACAGGACAGACACAGGATAAAGGTAGGTATTAGGAAGTAACTCACAAGGTCATTCAGATTGGAAAGGTCATGGGAAAAGTACACGTAGGAATGACAATTGCGTAGGAAAATGACACAAGGTACTGAACAGGAATTCTGTCGGGAATTAAGAAAAGTTAAGCGAAAAAGAAATGCTAGGTTAATGCACAAAATTACAAAAAATTCATTCATTTAGTGAGTGAAATTATAGCCCCAGTACAATTGTAGCCTCTGCGTGCAGTCAAGTGTACTGCCTGTTGTTTTCTACACTACAGGGGCTATAATGATACCATTTACCTTGAGTGCCATAAAAGGGAACCCGGAAAAAGGTTTATTTGATATGTGTCCTACTTGGTATAGGAGCACTGTCCATTTAGTGGTATGGTGTCCACTAAATGAATAAATGTCACAGCAACAAAGCTAGCAAAGGTCAGGGCAATGCAACAAAAATACAAAAGTAAAATGAAAGTATAAAATATCAACAAAGGTTTGCAAAAGCTTTATACATGTCAAATTGACGATGATGAACATAACTGTGACGACTTACCAAACTTCAATCCAAAGATGTCTTTTGAGCTCTTTTTCTTCCTATGAAGTTAACTTGATACATGTATTGACATTATTCTTGAACAAGGCAAAGCAATTTCCACTCGAAGCTCCTTCATAATGTCAAAAACTCATTACTTTGAAGTAATGAGTTTTTAACGATGGCCAAAATGAGGACAAAACTCAAGATACATCGACGTCACAATTGAGTTTCGACATATTTTGGACATCCCGAAAAATGCACGTCCTAGTGAAAATCGCAGCCATCTCTCCATCTTTAGAGAAAGTTAAGTATAACTCTTGGCATATGAATGATTACAAACCTCCATTATGTATTTCATAAACCTAATCATACAGGAAACAACATAAATTTCTATACAAAAATAGCACCTGTTTTCATCAATTTTTGGATACAAGCAAGAATGCATAGTTTTATTCTTGATATAAGCAATCAAATTTTAAGATCATTCTCAAGGGTAGAACATTCCTAAATTTCAGGCATCTCATCATGTTGAGGAATAATGAGTTGCCAGAGAAACCTTGTCCTACTTCTACAATGTTTTTTGTAGTATCTAAGGGACATAAACAAATCTGCCACTTACAACCTTTTGTTTCCCTCTTTTTTTTAGTGGTGGCCATAATTCCCACAGAAGAAATGGAAGAATTTTATCCCAGCACAACACAAATATTACACTCAGCAGGCTAATTCGCAATCTTGGAAGTTCGGTTTCAAATCAAGCACCAATTATTAATGGTAATCACAAATTGTCCAAATAAGTACATGGCAAAGTAGATGATTCCGTGGTAGATGAGGAAGTTGCACCCTAGGACCTAAAAAGATATAAGAGAAAGGCTTGATGGAAACTAGATAGTTGCTATATTAATTTCAAAATATGGTTTAGAAGGGTGTACCATGCTACTGTTCTTCGCAAACTAACAGCTCAACATCTGCCTCCACAAAGTAGCAAGATTACAAAATGAATCAAGCTTTCAAACACCAGTGAGTACGGCATCAAGTTGAACTTGAAGAGTAAAGGCTGACATTTCGTTCACTCAGGATATCAAGTATAGCCCAGGCCTGCTTATGAACTCACCTTTCAAATGTTTTAAAACCGTACGCACGTCAACCTGACATCGCCTGTGATATTCAACAAGACAGCCTTCTCCGTTGGTAAAATACGATGTGGGAACTCCATCAGCAACTGGTTAGCAACAAACGCCTAGGAAAGAAAGATTGAAAATAAGGAAATGCTTCTTCTTTTTCAAGCCTTAGGTGATGAATGATACAAATAGTAGAACGGTTTATTACATACATGCTTCCCGTACCTTGTACTTCTTTGGGCCACAGCGAATCCTCAAGTCAAAGTTCTGGCCAGGTCTAAATGGCACGTTATGCACTCGGATCTCACTACCCCAGGCATTCTTCTGCATTGAGTTACCAACTATACAACGTTCGTTCAGACGGACATCAAAATGGAATGGAATGTTACGCCCCGCTTGGCCACATTGGAAGTTAACTGTGAACCTGTAACACAATGCAACACAGAATACGATTGAAGTTTCAAATATGCATAATCCTGCTCTACATTACGTTTCAAGAATTTTCTTGTCTTTTCTTTCTCTTTTGTAAAGGGAAGTTTTGTGTTGTATAAAAGTTGATGACATCACATACGCTTTGATGCTTCAGCCATGTAGACTACATGTATGGACAGTTTAAATGTTGCGTTCAAAATCCTGAATGCTGGCCTCAAGGTACTTTGGCTTCCACAGAATTCCTGGAGAATAGCTATTATAAGTATATCACTAGACACTCATTTTGAAATGAGTAGCCTATCTATTTACCTTTGAGCTCCATGGTTGGGGATACCACTGATGTGAACATCACGGCCAGCATGCATACCGCCAGATAGATTGCCCAAGAATGGTACAGGCTGGAGTAAATCAAATCATTAAACCATTAGGCCCCAATATGTACTAAAGCTAATAGATCATGATCCAAACCTTAGGTAGTATAAGAGTTTTATCAAGAATTTAATTATTCACTCCTAGTATTTATGCCTTCTCTCAGACAACTACCTTTTAAAAGTTTCTTTACAATCTTTATTCACATTTTTGGGACCGTTGAATGTAATAGCAACTACAGAAAAAGAGTTTTACTTACAGGGTTGTAAATCGGCGGTCCACCTGGTCCTGGCTTGCCTGGCACAGGTGCTGGACCATAACCCTAGGTTGGAAAAAATATCAGTAACTCAGGAGTTTCAGGCTACTCCTTCCGGGATTCTATTGGCTAGGTCTGTGCACGGAGAGGATGAGGTGGTTAAGACACCTTTGTACAATGCCGCAATTATCAACAAAGTAATTTTATTACACGTTATTAGTAGTGAAGTAGTTGAAGCTGAAAAGGGAACAGTTTTCACAATCATTTGAATAATATCAAAATCTTGTACATTTGGTGACTGGTATGTTATCATAAGGCATTGTCCAGATAACAGCGATATTGTCATATCACTTTGTGTCACATTGACTTGTCAAGTTTTGTGTGGCTGTTGATATATTTGCAAGAAATTGCAGCTAGTCATTCCAACTGCTGTCCTCACAACATCATGTGATGTTAGTTTTGTTATGAATTGAAAAATAGCTTTGCCACTTGAAGACAAGACTGGTAGCCTCAAAAACCAGATATGCGCAAACAAGGCTATTTTGGGAATCTACTATATCTAAAGATGGATTGTGAACAGAAGGTCTACTCACTGGAGGTTGGTAAGGAGGCTGTGATGGAGGAGCATATCCACCCTTTGATGGAGGAGTGTTTCCAACCTCTGACGGAGGAGCATATCCACCCTTTGATGGAGGTGCATAGCCACCTGATGGACATGATGGAGGCGCATAGCCACCTGATGGAGGAGCATATCCACCCTTTGATGGAGGTGCATAGCCACCCGATGGACATGATGGAGGAGCATAGCCCCCTGATGGAGGAGGAGCATAGCCACCCGGTTGTGGTACCTGGCCAGCTGGAGTACCATAGGATGGCACCCCATATTGCTGTGGAGAGAAGGTGACAGTTAGGATTTGCTATCACTACGAGAGGAAATGGAAATGTTGTTGGTCAGGATGACACCTTTCACACCCACATAATTTGAAACTGAGCTGTCATTGATAATAATAAGATATTCACATGCCCACTGTGCAGAAACATCACCTGACCAGGCATCTAGCAGATATGGTGTAGTGGTATATTTATTTGATTAAATGTCTGTAGTTATTTATGACTCGGTCTAAATGGTACAATACATATTCTGATAATTCAACTTCAGAATATAATGGTTGAGTCTTTAAAGGCAAACTGTCCACCAGTCCAAATGCACAGGACCTTTGGGTTTCATTTCAGTTCATCAGTTCAACATCAGTTCTAGCAGGGACAGTTTGTTGCACCACCAAGTCTATCAAAACAAGAAGAAACTTGCTGTTAGTGCAGTGTAAGTCAAGTTAGTGCTGGTTAAAGAGACTGGCTTAAGTTTTTTAACATATACGAACTGCCATTGATTGGAATCTTAATACAAGATTGCCGCATGCATGGCTAGGCAGAGTGCTAACTGGTTGTGCCACGTTAGCAGGTTCAAGCCCAGGTAATTATCACAAACTATGTATGATTGCACCTACATCACACCATAACTTCATTCCATATTATGCCGTGTATAATCAAAATAACTAATCTTAACTTAATGACTAAGATAAGATAAGACACCTACAAGAGAGACCCCCACAAAAGGCACCTAGGTGACATGTAACATGTTATATCATATCACAAAATACATAGTATGCCTTCAGCTAGGCTATTATGATAAATGGCATGACTGACTTGATCATGGCCACTTTACCCATCAAAGGCTTTGATGATGATTTCTTATGCCATATTACATATTCCTTATTCCTGATCATTAAGACAAAGAGAATGAATATCTATGCCCTGTGGTCCAGTTTGTTTAAATGGCCATACCTGCCAGGTCCTGGCACGTTTACACTTGTAATCAAACTTGTGGCTAACAAAAGTTACCCGCAGACAGAATTACATAAAGTTCCTTAGGGATTAGGATATGAACTTCATATTTATCAGTTGTCCATGTAGTTATATAAGTACTAATAGACTTGATATGCTTGATTATCACTTCCATACCTCATGACTAAGCTTGCAAAGTATCACGCAAGTGACTAAATTAAAGATTACTTGATAATTAGACAGATACAATCTACCGAGAGACTAGTCAAACAAGATAGACACAACACTTGGACATTAGGGGCCTATAGCTTGATTAGAAATGACAAAATCTAGTTCAATTTCTCCATTTAAAATTTATAATGATATTTCTAAAAAATGTACGAAAAGACGCAAAGTAATAGGAGCATAGGCTGAAGCAGTGTTGACGCATGCAGTCCTACTACATAATATTTGTTAGGCGTTTCAAATCAAGAATCCTTGTTCCTCTGCCAAAATCAAAATGTGTTTTTATTAGCAAAAGTAAAACTTGTTAGTTACACTGCAAGAAAGTAAATTAGCTAAAAAAAGAAAATTAGCTACTTTAGGAAAGAAAATGTTAGTCAGCATTCAAAATTGATCATTCCCTACTCACTGGTGGATTCTCTGGTGGGGCAACTTTCCCCATGGCATATGGAAACCCTGGTACTCCCGGACTTGGCTCTGGCATCTTGCACATCCGGGCATAAGGATCTGGAGCTCCCATGTAAGGAGGAGGTTGCTAAAAAAACATTGAGGGAAGGATCGAGGTAACGAGTAAAGCTAAATGGTAAGACTTGGCTTTTCCTTGGTCAGAGTCATAGCACAAAATCTGTGTTCAGTTTGAAACAACTCAATACGTTGTATAACAACTGGCGTGCTCACAATTCTCGATACCTTCCTCACTACATGGACTGAAAACAAATTTATTAGACCTAAAATGTAACTTTGAGTAGGAAAAAGATAGAGGGAGCAGATCTGCTGATAAGGTAATGGATTTCTAACTTAAGTGCATTCCTATTCCATGTGTGATTTCTATGAACAAAGGAGTCTGTCGTCTTGTAACAAACATACAGAAGGCCCTGTAAGGATTGGACTGGGGGACAATGTCTGATTTGGACAAAGGATGATGTGGAGAAGAAGAAAGCTGCCAAGGAATCTCTCCAAACAAGAACTCTTGCAAGAGGATACCAAGATTAGCAGCACAAATCCTTGTGTTTCTAACCAACTTTCACTTAACTTTCTTTGTCTTCTTTGAAAATAACTGTGACACAGACACTGGCTAAGAGTGATGTTCACTTGACAGCAGGTGCTGGTTTATCAAATGTATTTCAACTTGCAACAAATGCAAAAATAACAGTTGGCATTGGGTAGAGAAATTCCATGGCATTTTTCGGCGGCATTTCGAAATACTTACGGGAACCCCTTGGAATGTGATATTGTTCAGGCGAAGATCTCCATCAACCTTGAGTAAAGTTACAGACTCCTTTGCCATGCGGTGATGATAGTCGGTGAAGTGCTGGCCATTGAATGCAATCTGAAAAGGTAATTTTAGTTGATACCTGCAATGTCAGCCTATGTCACATACACAGTTCGGAAGCCCCTCTATAGCTAAATGACCAATACTGTGCTTTTTTCTAAGACTGTAGAGATCAATCGCTTGTATGATAAACTTACCTTGTAATGACCCTCCTGCACCAAGATGATGCACTCAAACTGGCCTCCTTGCTGAAGTGGCATGCCCCCACTTCTCTCCTCTCCGCCCCAGTTACCTTGGCATGTGTTGCGTACGATCGCGCCATCATTGAACCTGGGGTTGATGTGGAGGACAATGTCTCCGTTGGCCGCTTCCAGGTTGATCACCATTCTGGAATAATGAACTGATTCAAATGAACAACATTTCTTTACAGTTCAAGGAAAACTTTTGTGCGATAGAAGAGTTGAGTTGACAGATGCCGGGGGGCCACTTGCAAATCACACAAACTGATGGTTCATGTAGTAATGGACATAGTATTTACCGGCTGCATCCCTGTTGAATGTGTCCTCGGATAAAGATCATGGATCCATGGATCAAAGGTCCTCGCACTGGACCACTGTATGGCATATGCTGGATGGAAGAAATAAAGTATGTGGTATGATTCAGTGTTAGGATTAAGCCCAAGTAGATTTTTACAGTGTAATGTAATGGAAAGAGATCCAATGCAACTAGTCTAGGAGAAAGAACGATAAAAAAAACAAAGCTGGGTCAGCCCAGGATGGCAGGACATCGAGGAGATTGTGATTTTCAGTTTTGTGGCAAATACATTCAAGAGAGACCTTGACCAGGATATGTAGGTCTCCCTCCCCCCCCCCCCATGCCCAGTGCTTGCAACTAACTATAGCCAGCCAGGCATGCACAGGTTGTACCTTCACCTTGAAGCCCGGCCTTGTACGCACCAACTTGGGCTTGCCAACTAAATTCTAACCCCTATCCTTGGAAAGGATGAAAAAGTCATATAGGCTAACATGTCATGATGTATACCTACTGTCCTCTGCATGATTGCATGTCTAGCTGTACTAGCATGTCGAGTGTATAGGAACTAAGGGTCAGGAAGTGAGTGAAAAAATATCAATTTTCAGACAGTTCAAAATCAATTTCAGATAGTGTCAGCAAGTGTCAGAAAGTCAAAATCAAATAGGGAATAGCACATATACTTACAGGGTTAGCTATCTCGTAAATAGCACCGCCAGGTAGAGCATGCCCTGAATAAGCCATCCTGAAATATATACTTTTGTTGGAGCTAAAACTTCACTCAACTTCTCACTTTGGGAAATCCCTTTGATGTGGATGGAATTCCCTCGGCTGGGACTATTTATAGATAAAATGCGAACGAGGCTCAAAAGGGATTCCCCAGCCCACAATGCAACAGTGCAAATTGCGGTTTCTTTCAATTTCTTTACTTTTGTTATTGATCAAAAACACCCAAGTTTTTGCCTACATTGATCACCGATTTTTAAGAGAATAAGTTTATTTGATACATGAAGAATGGAAGAAAAAGAAAATTGTGTCAAAAGTCGGCGTGGTATTCCAATTCTGACTAAAAAGCGCTTCTTTAGTGTGAAGCCCAATCCAAAATCTTTAAAAAGTGCTTCAAAGAAGGCTGAAATTGCTGAGATTAGTGAGAAAAAAGATGCAAAGAAAGCTGCACCTTCCTTAGCGAATTCGCAGGCATCATTTGCCGCTGGCTTACGTGGTAAATCTCAGCAACCAAGAGTAGTTTCAGGGAAGCGAGGTACTCTAACTCCTGGTCCTGGATGGAAAGGCAGATTATGGAAAACTCCAAAGTCCATTTTGAAGCGGAAGAACGCTGATTACGATGTTGCATTTGCAAAGACAACAGGTCATAAACAGAAGGGCCTAAAAGATGCCACAAATATTGAAGGCAATAGACGTCATGTTAGCCTCAAGTTAGATTTTAAAGATGGTACTAAAAGGGAATCTCCAAAGACCGACAATGCCCTCAAGAATGTAGACAAAGAAGAAGTTGTGTCAGTGGCAGTGGGCAATGGCGTTACTGTTGAGATGGTATTTGATGCAGGTGGAGATGAGACTAAAAATAACAAAGGACATAATGACAGTTCAATCTTATCAGATATTCAAAGTCTTTCTTTAGACATTAGTGACATGACGGAAAATAAAGAAAATCCCACGCCAGATACATCCACGCCTGATGCTGTTACAATAGCCGAGGATTTGAATTCAAAAAAGGACTTTGCAGTTAACACTCAAAAAAGAGATGGTGTGAGAAAATTACAGAAGCTTCAGTCCGTTCAAGAAATGGGCGACACAAATGTAGATAAACGTGTGCCTGAGAAAAACAAGAAACCGTTGACCAGATCAGCAACATTCAGTGGTCCTGCTTCCAGAAGGAATGTCAAGCCTGCCAGTGACAGCAGTAAGCCGCAGTATGGAGGTTATAACAGAGGAATCCGAAGGTAAGATTAACTTAAGCTGAACTGCTGAATGTTCTCTCATCTGTCACAGTCATACAACCTTGATCTCAATGATTCTTGGCTTTAAACTGCTGTTATAGTTTATGATGAACTCGATTGTAAAAAAGATGCAAGGTCGATTATTATTACCTTGGTAGAGATAAAGGTACAGAGTAAAAAGACCCTGAGTAAAAAAAAGAAAAACAGATGCCAAAATTTAGTGGCAGTCATTTACTCCAGTTTTTTTACTTGACTGCAGATTCTTTCATTGGCAGCCTCAGGCAGTGTCAATTGAAATCACTCGTCTTTTCTCCCAGGTATTCTGATCTGAAAAAGTCTGAGGAAGAACTTATCCAGAAAAATGCCCACCTTGAAGCCAAGTTGATGGAATCTTCCATGAGGATACACGACCTTGAAACGTCCCTCTCAGAAACAACGGTAAGCTTACACTATGCTCTAAACCCAGTAATATTTGTGTGACTTTTATCAGTACAAGTATTTGTAGAAATACTAGAACAGACTTAAATTACGAATTTTTTGTGCTGAATAGTTCTGTCATTATTTTTTTCACAGGGTCGATTTAATGAAGTTGAACATGAACATTTTGAGCTGAGAGAAGAATTGGAAGCTAAAGAAAAGTATTTCAATGGTAAGTGAAATTATTTCCTTGTGTGATCTAATCCCATTGTTTGCCATTAAGGAGCATGAGATGATTCAAATGTGAATAAACTGTACTATAAAAGAATAAAACTGATTGCCAAGGCACAGAAAAAGTGTCTCACAGAATCATTGAAGTTATAACTTATCACAACTGAACTATGTATCGGTGGACACATTTGCCCAATGTCAAGAAATTTGTCTCTATTCGTGTGTTGGTTTAAATTTATAATCTCAGTGGCAGTGCACTGCCTGGTGTAATAATACCCAATGCATTCTATCTTTTAGAAACATTGGAAAAGAAAGAACGATTTTATATGAAAGAGAACGAGAGGCTGCAGGAGAGGCTGTAAGTATTTAATCATTACTACAACATTCCTTTAGATTTGTAGCTATTTTTCACAATTTTCAGCTGCAGTTGTGATAGAAAAATTAATTTTGAGTGACTGTTCTTCATATACATGTCTTACTTGTAAGTGAATCAGAATGATACCCTTGTAAATCTTTGATAAGCCAAGTTGAATGGTAAATCAGTTTCAGTACCGACAGTGCTATTTTAAATGGTTTCTTTTTTCCAGTGATCTGTGTGTTGAAAAATTGATCCAGTTGAAGATAGATCCAGGTATGAAATACTTTTGATATGTCATTTTAAAAGTATGGATAAATAGTAATAAATATTATTTTTTGTTATTTGACAATTTTGCTATTGATAAGTTCTCCTGGCCCAAGCTAGCTGACATAAGCTTTTAGCAAAACATATGGACATTCACCTTGCCAAATGTAGTCAATATTGTGCTTGATGTCGAGCACTCACAAGTTAAAGCCTTTTAAAATCTCTCAACGCCTAGTGTTTTCTTCCTGAAATATTGTATAGTCACTGATTCTCCAATTACTTTTCAGTTTCCCTGGAGTCTATGGAACGAACTCAGTCACAAGCAGAGAAAGAGGCATTCATCCAAGCTCGGTTAGAGGCAAGGGTCCAGTGTAAAATTTTTCAACAGAAGTTGGATTCCTTCATTCGATGTTCTGAGGAACGATTCAATGATTTGATGGTGAGTGTACACAAGGGCTGTGTTATCAAAAACCATGTGATGTCAAGACTTAACGTGAAAATATTAGTGGGATTAACTGATAGAAATGCATACAGTATACTGAATACAAATTTCAGTATCTGCAATCCTCCAAATCTTTTCTGTGTTATCAATCATGTTTTGATGCTTGGGCATCATGCACATCTCAATAAATCAAGATGTATGTGATCTGTTTCTTATTTCAGTCCAAGGACTTTGAAAATTTTCACCAAGCCGCTAAAGAAATCGATGTTCAACCAGAAGACGACATAGATTGCTGTGATGATCCTCCAAAAGTGGTTAATTCGGAGGAATCAGTTCAGAACGGACATATCATTGTCCCATCTAAAGGGGACTCCTTTGCAAACGGAAATGGTCTTGATAGTGTTCCACAAACTGAACAATGTGAGGTACAACCATTCGAATTTGGAAATGCTTCCTTCGATATTTCTCCATCAGGAGAGGGCTGTTCTGAAAGTTTGTTTGAAGGCTCATCGGAACAAATTCATACAGAAGGATTGCCGGAAAGTTCTCTTTGAACACAAGGACATGAAATGACTTGATGCAGATTGCATCTTGGTTATGTATCTGAGGAATAATTCTTTCCTTTTTATCATCAAGGCAGTGGAACTTATATGACTTGCCAAATAGTGAGGAGTAATGTGGTTTTGCATCATGTGATGTAATGTCTTTCTTGTAGAACCTAAGTACATGTATGAATCTGTACATGTACTGTGAAAGTAGATGACCCCCTGGACTGGGCCACCATCACACTTTCTTGTTGGAACTAACTTAAACTTTTAAGGTGCCATTCAGGGGTTGAATTTTTGATGTTTCCCTTCAGTTGCCCCATGGCATCATTTACAATTTTACAGCATGGAGGTGAATTTTAGAAGTTGTTCATTTTGTATGTTATGTACTTTTAGTGAACTTTGAATATTTTCTTAATTTTGAAACCGATATACATGTATGCGTACTCTTTGCTAGAGCTTTTTAATAAAACAGTAATCAAATTATGGAATGTTTATTTAATTCTTTCATACCAAATGGATAGTAATTGCACGGACATCCATAAAATGGCAAATGAACGGCTGGTCCATGATTGGAGCGAGTGTCAAGTGCACATTTACTGAAGACATGGGCCACATTGGGCTGAATGACTTGAGGAATCATCTTGGAATTGCTGGATGCCATGGGAGATGAACTTTCGTCATTTTGGAGTTTCCACCCCAAGATGATCTCAATCAGAAAAATAACATCAGAATTAAGTGTAAAAAATGCATTTATATGTCAAAATATTAGCCCTGTGAGCTACTCGTATTTCATACTGTAGTATGGTGAGAAAGTGGACAATCAAGCAGGCTGTATAAATTCCATATCAAGTCATTTGAAAACAGCATATTGAGTCCTGTGCATGTAAAACTATTGATTTCATCAGCTTTTCCTGATCGAATCATCCGCTAGTCCTTTGATTCTAAACACTTCATAATGATGATTGAGTCCTTTATTCACATGTAATTTGTATCTTGATCCAAGAGCACCATTGCATTGTCGAGAAACGTAGAAGACCCGGTTCATCCTCGAGTGGACGAGAGCCATGGCACACCTAGAAAAGGAAAGATGAAAACTTGTTAGTAAATATTGTACTGTAGGTCAACATTGAATACCTTAATGAAAACCTCATTAAAATAACTTAGAGTGTTGTCAAAACCATGCCCTACTCACATTACACAGGGTTCCCTGGTCACATAGAGATCGTAACCTGTACACAAATACGGCCCACTTTTATCATCACGTTTGAGAGGAGGAGCACTTCTACTGTATAGATAGGAATCTGAAAAGAAAAACATCCCAGTTATTAAGCAGCGGAGAAAAGTTGACTCAGACATGAGTAAAATAAAAGTTTTGACCTGGCATCTTGGCTCGAAGCAGATTTTGCATAAACCATAAATCCTGTCAGCCAATACTTTCAAGATTTTTACCTTTGTAAGAATAGGTGCCGCCACCCTGACTCTTCCCAACCAAGTCTATGGCAACCATCACAGCGTGATGAAGGGGATGCCGACTGCACAGAGAATGGGACACAGCCACGACCTCATCAGCTAACGGATCCACGATCACTGCACCAACGGGTTCCTCTCCTTTGTCTTTTGCTGCCATAGCTGCTTCTAATGCCTTTTTAGCATGATTCTCAATCTTGAGAATCTCATCTTGAGAGAAGAAATCCCTATTCAGTATCCGCTCAAGTCTGCAACAAGAATAAGAAAAAGACAATGTCAGTCAGCCATAACATCATCTTGAAGCTGTACATGTACTTGAGCGCTGAGCTCTGTCTTTGTTGCGGAAATTTAGAGACAAAGTCACAATCATATGGACATAAGGTAATCAGGTTGCACTGAGCTCTGTCTTTGTTGCCAACAGTGTCACATTGTCAACAGGTGCACTGAGCTCTGTACATGTACTTCATCTTTTCTCAGAGGCAATAGACCTACCTTTTATCCTCATGGAATGACAATGGCCAATGCACATTACATTCCTTAAACTGTTTTCTTGTCTTTGGTTCTACTGAAGCAACTTGTACTATTTCTAAGGCTCCCAGACCAGACCTGGAGATTGGTTTGTCTGCCAACAACTCATCCAGGGTAGCAAGATGAGTATGATCTTGGACGGGACATAACAGGATCATCAAGTCTGAAAAAGGAGCGAGAAAGTGAACTTCCTTTACTACAGAATAGGCCTATCTTACAATATGTTTATTTGTTGCTGCTGAAAAGGTCATTCACATAGAAGTTCAAAGCAAATATACATTACCTCCTGATGCTGCCTTTTTCACTCTCCTCAAATGGCTGAAATCTCCCAGAGGTAACTGCTGTGAAAGTTCCCTGGAAAAATCAAATAGTTCATCAGGTTTTTGATGAATTTCAAAACTTTTGAAATTTCTCTGGAAGAATTGGAGAAAAAAACCTCTCTCCGAACAATTCCACTGTGATAAGACTCGTTTCGTAATTAGGAAATGCGTATACCTGATAAGTTTTGATGTCAATTTCTTGTCTGCAACGAAAGCTCCAAACATGTTGATCATACTAATTGGCTGCGTAATGGAGTCATCTAGAACAGGCTCAATCTCCATCAACTGATTTTGTCGGGCATCATGATCAGTGTCATCCCCTGAAGAGTGAAGCAAATGGTGGTACAGTGTTGGCGCGGGGGGGGGGGGGGGGGGGGGGGTTAGATATGAACTATATATAGCCTAGCAGGTGAGACTTTCTTATTCAATTGAACACAAATGGCGTTCCCCTTTGAGCCTTTAAGAGTTGATCTTATAAGACGAGTTGAAAGAGTTTTATTAAAGGTTACCTTTCACACGTTTTGAACTGTCGGCCATGTCTAAACGACTAAATCCTCCTGTATATAAAGATCAGGACTCTGTTAACAGTCTACCTGGAAGGTACAAAGCCATCTATGTATTTAACTATGTGAGGACTTTTAACGTCCTTAAAAGTAGTTAAGTGTCTTGCCCACGGTCCCAGAACAGTGACTGTGCAGAGAAAATATTACTTCAATGGCTGCCCATATATAATTTTCAAGCGAGTGATCAAAATTTTTGCAATGATTCCCCGCTTTCTACGACTTATCCGGCACTTTAGATATCATAGACACCTTTTTAATTGCCGTTGGCAATCAGGAATGTCAGGTATGTATTGATATTTTATATTTTAACGCACAAAGCGACTGTAAGAGCATTTTTTTCTCCCAGTTTCGCAAGTCTGCTTATATGGGATGCCAATGTTGAAATAATCATCGAAAAGTTGATAATTTTGTCCGCCAGTTGTCTCTACTTTGAATGATCGACGGGTCCTTGGGCAAGACACAATATTGTCAATCGGTATTATGCGTGAGATTTCAACTAGTTAAGTCATAATGCTTTTGTGTCAGTCCTTTTGCAAGCCACTAGCCCTTTGCATGCGGTGGCGTGTGTCACGTCCTTTTATTTTTTCACTAAAGTGTGGGTCCTTGGGCAATACACTGACACGTAGGGCTACCATTGGCATGGGTGTTGTTCCTTGGCCAAGGGAAGTTGGTCCTTGGGCAATCACCCAACACCTATCATTGGCAAGGGTGTCCGGAATATTGAGGTGTCCTAAATAGAACCTTTTAATTTCAGATGACCATGGTCACAAGATGAGCAAAAAAGGAACGTGGATCAAAATGTACGAGGAAAATAGCAGCGATTTCGATTGGCTGATAGATGGTCGCATGGCCGCAAATGTTGTTATTGCCTTTATGAAGAAGCTGCCCATTGAAAACGACGTGGTGTTGAAAGTGATGGATCTTGGCTGCGGTTCTTCTCCTTTCTCCAGGATTCTGTACGAAAGGTCACCGATCCCGGTTGGCGTTGTCGGTCTTGACTACGCTGAATCAGCAGTTGCATCCGCAAAAAAGAAGTTTCGAGAAAATGGCATCACAATTCCCGGAACAACGAATTCATCGTTGTCTTTTACTACGGCAGACGCGCGGAGCATGCCTTTCAGGGACGCCAGTTTTGATATAATTGTGGATAAGGGGACCATGGACTCCGCTTTGAAGCATCAGAAACTTGGTAACGCATTAGCTCAAGAGATGGCACTGGAACTAGTTAGAGTTTTGAAGATAAACCGACACATTTTGCAGTTCACCGACGAAGACCCTGAACTTCGGTTGTCCCTATGGGACAACTTCGTATCCGAAATGAAACTTTCTGATATTGAATTAAATCGGACGTTCCAGGTTTTAGAAACCGGAGCTGAAAGTGAACAAAGAGAGATGTTCATGTACGTCATCGAAAAGATGCAGTTACCAAAGTTACCGAGTACTTTGAAGTAGTTCCAAGAGGAACTGGAACCAATGTTGCTACATGCTGCCGGGCAGTTGCGTTTCCTTTGTCGCCAAATTGACAAGCATGGTAGATTGGGACTCAAGCTTCATGGATGTATACATGTAAACAAGATGTTCACCAGTGAAAGATCAATACAAAACATGCAGCAAGTTCATCGAAATATGAAGACTTCTCTTCAAAAATCGATATTCTAGCTCTCATATAATAAATCTTTTCTGGGGGTAATAACGTTGTTTCTTCTTGGCTTTTTTTAATGGAGTATGTATGTACTATATATTTTTATAGGTCCGTGCAAACAATAAACAACCTTCTTTGATACTTAGTGGTGCATGGTTGATCTTTCTAGCTAGGCTGTACGCGTGAACCGGGGTTATGATTATATACAATATATCAAATATGTATGGAAATGTTAACAAATTTAATATAGTCCTTTGTCGAGGACAATATGGATCTTTCTGGTCCAAGGTGAAACGGGGGTCGCAGCCCACCCAGAGTAGACTCCAGGGGCAGACCATTGCACTGCGTATACCGGGCGACAGGACGAGGCCGGTCCGATGCGTCCGGAGTGTAACCCAGAGAAGACGGTTGTAATCTTTGAGACAAAGGGCTCTGCTTGAGAAAAATTTGGAAATACATGTATAGGTACAAAATATCCATTTTCCGGGGCATATGAGGGGCGCGGGCCAAACAAGGCATATGTCTTTATTGCATCTTCGGAAAAGTCGCCCTGGAAAACCATTGCTCTCCCGTCCCCTACAGTCCATCGTTTCACTATAGAATCAACATAACTATTTATGAACATCTTATAGTAAATGAGATGAGAAACACTTTTTCTTTGGACATGACTTTGTTGGACAGCATTATGACAACTTAATATGGTCCACGGCGTTGTTTCTCTTCTCCGCAAAGGCGGATTAATCGGCATGCGAAATCGACCATGAGAAGCCACTGACCAAGACGATCGAACCACTAGCTGTTCTCCCGACCGCGGAGTCCTCCTCAAAGGATCACATATGTCATTGACACTTTAATTCATATCAATTTGAGTGTTAATCCATTCTTACTGCAGAGTCATGCAATACTGAGACGCGGGTCACGATCATATATTGCTCTTAGATTTCCCTTTGTGCCTCCTTTGTGTGAGCTATCATTCGTCGGTCGGTCATTTTATTCTGCCCACCGTACGCATTATATACAGCAGCTAGAATCATTCATGGTCTTGAAACATTTTTTTCAGCCTCTTTATATATGCGTAAACGCATACACACATGTAAGCCAGAATCATAAATGAGCCATGCTACCATTTCGTTCCGCCTCATCCAAACTACACTCGTCATCCTCCCGAGCGAAGCCCTCGGGGTCTAAAATGGCGCGCTTCTGAGCCTCTGCCCGTTTAGCGATCAGATAGTATTCTTTCTGTCTCTGACCAGCCCGTTTGCCGATCTGGTGGTCCAGATACGAATCGACGCTAGGGGAAAGGCCCTGCCGCCCCTTCATGTACTCCTGCTTGAGTTTGTCCTGTTCTCGTTTCAGATTCTTACGCTCTCTTTCCTGTATCTGATCGAGCCGCTGCAGATCCTGGATGCTGCGCCTCCCTACATGTTTGTTTTGACATTTACTGTCCTCCACTCGTTCCGATCCGCACCGTGTTGGTTCGGAATGTCGCCTTCCTTTTAGTCTATCACCCATGATGTGTTTGATTTATCAAAATGCGTACTAAATCATAGGAATGACTTCACTGTGAATATGAATAGAATAAAAAATAGAGAAACAATGGTCAATCATTCCCGAATCCCTATAACTACCCTCATTTGAGGAATAGGATTTCAACGTTCCAGGCTTTACCTATGTTCTATCTCCTTGGCCTTCTTGTGCGAAACCACGGAAAAGGTTATTGAGGTAATTAGACGTATTTTCACTTGGTCAAACAGTTCTACTCAAGAACTCCTCATGTTAGTCAATAAACAAGTTTACACAGCCATATTTCTCGTCACGAAAAGAAAATTGCTTTTTAGATTTGGTGAGTGAATCAACGATTCGCTCATACTGCGTTCTGCACGGCAGTTTTCCCTCTTGCCGTAAAATTCGTAAACAACCATGAGGATCCCACCAAAGCAGAATTTATCTCCGAATATTCGTTGTATTCCAACGTCAAATCTCAAGGGTAAAAAAGTACATGGCAGCTCCGAAGGGCGCTCCTTGTATATAAATGTCTTCCATTATCGAATGTCCAACTCCATAGCTAGCTATAGGCCTACCTTTTACTCCAAAGTCAAGTTTACGGGTCCAAAAGAAGAACCTCTGAAGCTTGATACCTTATTTCCGTACGAATTAGGAACTCCAAATCAGGAAGTAAAGTTTTTCTTCTTCCCAAAGGCCAATTTGTCGTATTTCAAGTAAGAATTTGTCACCAACACTCTTGCTTGTTCCAACGTCCGCCTCAAAATGCTCCGAGAAAATGCCCGCTTCGAATGAGCATGCAGGGAGTGTAATGTTTGCAGTCTTTTTAATCTGATATCCGCAATACTTCTGATTAATCAAATATCGTATTCTGTCAGATGGAAGATTTATAATCTTCAGAAAATACCTACATTGAATTGAGCAAAAGCGCGAACTAGCTATGGCTAATGTTTGACGGCGGCGAATCGATAAGGCATGAGTTGAAAATGTGGGCTATTTCAATATACTCATACTGGTAAATGAATAATATGAAAATAGACAATCCGAACGAAAGGTTGACTCGAGCGCAATGGAATAATCATCAATCATAAATGGACAATTAATTCCCAATATTTACTGTCCTATCCAGAATGTGTTAGCCTATAGTATGATGGACTGAGCGTGGGCATTGACAGAATTTTTATTGTGATTTTGTGCAAATTTGTGGTAGAATACAGCCATGGTTACAGGTCACGCACTGTAAGAAACTTCACGCTTCCGTTCATAACTTTTCCTTAGACGTACATGGGAGGAATGACGTTTTCAGTGTCAAATGTCAAACTTGATAAGATGTTTAGGTTGATGGGATCATACTCCGTCCGACGCTTGCAGTGATAGTAGTGTGGTTAGGCGGTCCAACTATAATGTACAATATGCTTGAATATACGTCTGCTTGGGAGAATGGGCTGGGATAGGAATTCACATAAGTTCTGGCATCCTGAGATCAGGCTTTTTTACTCCTATACGTCATGAGTATATTGAAAATTGCTGGTTATGCCAGGATGATGTTCTGGTGACATGAGCACTGTTATGCACGGCCAGGCAAAGTCTATAAAGTTGTCTGAAATGAAACACAAAGGGAAATGATAATGGGAATCCCTCATCCTATATATACCCTTTAAATGAAGTATAAGACCATTTGAGCACAACCATTCACATGATAATGGTTACCAATCTGGGCGTCTCGCAAGATAATTTTAAACTGCTCCGACACAAGTCCGTGATTTGATACTTCTGTCCCCACGCTGCCAACGTCATGCCTTCTTTCTCCGAATAGATGACAGCGCTACACTTGCTTTTTGAAATCCAGCAAGAATCTAACCCGGCCAGTGATTAGTGGTGACCCGCACACGAGCAATCTTACCAAACTCATGAGGGCGATAATCAATCAATGTAAAAGTTAGGCCAGCTGTACCGGTAAAAAGTCCCACGGCCTTCAACCTTCAATCGACGGAACTGAAGGGAGGGCAAGGACTCGAAAGCAAATGATTGCACCGACATTCGACTCTGACGGAGGCAGTCATTTCCCGACTAAAAGACTTCAGAGGGCGAAATGTCACAACCGGTCCTGATGAACCATAGCAAACGTCATGTCCACTCCGGACGCAGTGGACCGGCTGATCGTTGCTCACTCTAAGGAGACCAAAGTCGGATGACGCGATGGGCTGCCCAGGGAGTCTAACATCAGGCAGTGATGAGGACTACATGCATGTATATGTCATCGTCGGTTGCTGTTACGATTCGACCTGTAATGACCGTTGCGAAGATTGGTATAGCCTGCATTTCATTCGTCCTGTCCACGGACGGACCTTAGGAGAGAACAACTCCATGCGACCTGGACATTATTCATTCTGTCTTAATACGGTAGATAGCAAGTCCCTGGTTGCGACGGAGGGGTATACCCATGTCCGTCTGGTAAAGGTTTCAATCTTTTACTGGCATGACTGGTTGGTGACACCTACCATCTTGAAAAACCAGCTGGAACAATCTAAACCAAAGATTGAAAACAACCAGGGGAAGAGGGGAACCGCAGCAGTACTGATAACCAGCTGGAAGAGTGGAATGATAGGAGTGCTGATTACAAGTCAATTTCGGTTTCATTTTAGACTTCAAGTTTATTATACAATGTACATGTATTCAGTACAGACTACTCCACTTGATAAGAAAATATTCCGATTATATCAAATTTTCCAAATCCCAAAGATACTAGTAAGGTAATGTACCTAGACTTGACCAGAGGTAAAGGATTAAAAATCTAACCCTAAACCATAAAGTTTTTATACAAACATGCAATATTCTGTGTAGACTCTATTTGGCCGGTTTTGGCAAGTCTGTTTCACATAGGCCTATTACACATAATACAAGCCTTTTGTACAGGCACCCTTCAACCAGCTAAATAGTTTCAGCACAGTATTCTCTTCTACATGCACAGCAATTTCACAGAGTTACTGATATGTCATGTTGATCTTTCTGCGATACTGACCCACACCACCGATAAATCGGCATGTTGATATGTAGGACCTATCAAGCTGGATTTTCTTGGCTGAAGAAGAGTCTGTTCATGAATATTTTCTGACCTCTATTAAAAACACCCTCTATACAGGAACTCTGAAGCTACACATTTCACCTGCTGAGATGAGTTGAGAAAGAACCAGGTAGAAATTAGTTACCTCATCCCTCTTTCCGATCTTGAAGAGGCCCAATTCTTAATTACAACAGGACCTCTCAGCTAAGACCTCTGCTAACAGGATGCTCTCTAAATCAAGAACACTGGTTATGGTTCCAAATAAGTCATTCCATTGAATATGACCATTATAATTAGGAGACCTACTCTATTAGTGACATCTTCTGTCAGTCCCCAAGGGTGTCCTAAATAGAGAGGTTTGACTGTCGTATTGCCGATCCTGCAGGGTCATATTTGCAGTTACATATTCTGCAGGGTCATATTTGTAGTTCTAGATCCTGCACAGTCTGATTCGTAGTTTTAGATCCTGAAGGGTTTGATTTGTAGTTTCAGATCCTGTAGGGTCAGATTTGTAGTTCTAGATCCTGCAGGGTCAGATTTGTAGTTAAAGATCCTGCAGGGTCAGATTTGTAGTTATAGATCCTGCAGGGTCAGATTTGTAGTTTCAGATCCTGTAGGGTCTGATTCGTAGTTTTAGATCCTGCAGGGTCTGATTTGTAGTTTCAGATCATGCAGGGTCAAATTTGTAGTTATAGATCCTGCAGGGTCGATTTGTAGTTTCAGATCCTGCCTTCAGATCCTGCCAAACATCAACAAGTGACTAGACATGCACTTGGGAGGAAACTATTGCTCTTATACCTAAGTTGCCTTTACATATAAACACTGTGCTATTCACGCTGGAAATTTCACACCAAAGGAAGGAACACAAAATCAGAATTACTCAAAACAAGGACTTGCTTCAGCCTTTTTGTCCTTAGTAACCGACCTAAACTTTAACCTTCGTCTCCTTCTCCAATAATTAATAATAAATACAGTACATTTAATAATACATCAATTAGTTTTCCTTTTTTATAACCACATAGTAGATGTTATTATAAAACATTAACATATCTAATTTTAGTATTGACGACCATGCAAGTTTCTTCTATAATTAATTGAAATCCTGGACTAACAGGCATGATATGGTAGGACAAAACAACAAGATGATTCTCTGAGAGTTTGGAGGAAGATGGACTAATACCAAAGGCCGCATCAAAACATTCCCGATGGAACCTCTACCAAAACTTTTAAATCATGCAAGAGGATGTTGCCCCGTGAGTGTGATCATGTTTGTAGACACTGTTGTGGGCTGTCAGAGTAGAAAAGACATTTTTTATTTCTGAAGTTCCAAATTCTTGGTCTTTATCAATTCTTGCCATTACTGACGCTGTTCAAGTACACTGTGCATATAACAATGTAACACTGTGCAAATTATGATGTTTTTAACTTAACCCTCATATCGTGGGGGTGCATGATTATCACCAACTCTTCTTTGGTATTAAAATCTAAAAGACAAAATCCAAATGTTTTTCCAAACCATGATACTTTTGATATCCATAAGTTCAACTTTTGCTATCCTGACCAACAAGAAATGCAAAACATGCGGCCTAAAGTTGAACAGAGATTTATATCTAAACCCAACGTTCTGAACACCATGAGATGAAACTATGTGATGAAACGATGGACTAATTACAGTCTAAAATTAATCTATCTTTTGATCCCAAACACTGACAGTACAGAACACATGTTTCAATTTCAAAATGAGTTAACCAAGTGGTGGAGAGGGGCAGAACAATCCCCACCCATAAAAACATCCCATCTGAGACAGGCCAAACAGACCCTATAAATATACACCCATATAGATCAAGTACATTTAATCAACACTACAGATTTGTCAGACAAAACAACACTAAATGAAGATATTGCTGTTTTTGACGATAGAAATATAAACCACAGCTCTTATTTGCCTTGTGTTTGAATTTCACCTCCCTTAAAGGTTCTGGTGCAACATTTCTGATGCTGATCAAGCACACAATGGGAAAGGATCATGAAGAAAATGTGTTGTTTAAAAATGGTACTGCTGTTTACCAACAACCTGCTCTAATGATCCATCCATTGAACAAGAAGACCAGAAGAATACTGAGAGGGTAAAGTTAAAACTTGGTGGCTTCATTCATCACTCATACACGCCTAGACACGCATAGGAAATCAACTCCAATTTCATCACCACTTCAAATTTAATTGCCCACAGAAAATATCAACCCCAGGAAGTATGTTGCATTTTAATATACAAGTGCATGCAATTCTTATTTTGTGAGACACTCACTCCTCAGAAATCTACTATACAAAATTGCAAGAATTTACCTTGCAAACCAAGAACTTACTCAATTTTACAAGAACCTACTTTGTAAAATCCAAACATTTACTAAATGCAATATGTCTCTGTGAAAAATACATGTGGTAAATAGCAAAAGGTTAACAACCTCATTTTTGTTTAAGTACTTACTCGCTGAAACCATGACTGTTTACAAGCTCAACTGACCTTTGATGAGAAATGAAAGACCAGAGCTTCAGAGGAGGAGTTTAGCTAATGTACATTTGTACACATTATAACCATTGAGCTAACCTATGTTAAAGTCCTGTTCCATCAGGCCTAGCGGCAGTGGTGTCTCTGATAACTGTCTGTAAAGCTACGGGAGTTAGCCATTCCTTTGGTATCGCCTTCTCTATGAATGGTATACATGAGCTAACGTACGCTAACCTATTCACCCAACTTGGAAGCTCTTTTCCACAGAGAATCTGCCAAGAAACAAAAAGAAAATTTATTTTAAAATCTTTTTAACGTATATTGTATTTGAGGGCCTTGTAGAGCCTCAGAGACTGACTTGTGGTCTTTGACATCCAAGATTGCCAGGATTGCAAATTTCGGCTCATTTTCAGTATTCCCGCTGAAAGGAGATGGTAGCATTTTCATATCCCTCAAAAATGGATGCCAAGTGAGGCTTTGTGCAGGGGCTGGGAAAATATCACTTTAACAGAGATAACTGACTTACCTGTACTAAGGCTGAGGTGAAATGATTACAATTTTTGTTCAACAAATGATATTGGTCTCCCCGATACTCCTTCCCAAATTGATCCACCAAGGTACGGATATCGGCCGGCGAGAAATCAGTGGTTCCCACTTGTATTGATGTTCTGAATGTCAATGAAAAGAATATCAGTATTGAGACAACAACACCATCTTTATTATTCGCAATCTTTACACCAGCGATCGTGAAATGGCATTTCACAGTGAGTGCATTGGAAAAATGATACAGACCGGATGCCTTTAACAACCCCGAGACAACATATGTTCAGGGAGTGTCTTGTTTGAATGGAAAGTGCCAGGTGTTCAAGTCATTCAAGCCCTTTATGATTGCCTAATTTGACTGATTGACAGTAGAGCTAATATTGATTGATTGAGAGGGCTTGTTTATGTAATGTGAATGAAGCCAAAGACATCATGTGGCATGCAGCCCTCAAATAGTTTCCTCAGGATGTTATTGCTTGTCAGTTCTACACTGGGAAGAGAATTTTTGATAATGGTACGAGCATAGGTACACCTAAATTTTCTTGAGTGGGGGGGGGGGCCTTAACTGCACTTCATGTTCAAAGCTCTTCTGGTTAAGACTAAGACAGCAATATCTATCATTCTAGCAATGATCATCAAAAGGATGTCATCTTATCTTCAGATTACTTACTTGAATTTGAAATGCTCTCCCAAATCTTCTGCATCTTTCGGCTCTATTTCAAAGATTCCACTGAACGGGAACGGGTGTCCTCCGTAGGCATATTCTGAAGTCAAAAAGCAAAACGAGGATGACAATCTCTGCTGACTAACGCAAAACTTTAAACTTCATCCACAGTGGTGTGATTCCCTTCGCCCAGTCTGCAACATGATAGCAATATTTAGACATGTACTGTAAGTCGTTTCAAACACACAATCAGTCGTGCGTAGAACATACCTATGCCATATATTTCAACTCCTGAGTGAAAAACGCCAAAGCCCAAGGTAGATGTGTATTCATTGATCCAATACTGAAAGCGAAAGAGGAAGGTGATTTAGTTGTTTTTCAAAAGAGAGCTTACCAGCAGGTAAAAGTTGAGCAACGCCCCTGAACTTTTGATATAGTAATAGATTCATCTCATGTCCGACATACATTTGGTGCCAGTTGTCAGGAATTCACATCACCACCCTTCTTCTGGTATTAAACTGAACATTGACTTTTGAAGGGCAAGTGGACAGTAAGGAAAACCAGTTCTGTTTGACAAGATCTTCTCCTTACCATATCGTAGACATTGACGATGACTGATTCTGAACCCATCTTTCCCTTTGTTGCTACACCCTCCTCGTCCGCGAGAGTTGGCAGGACACAACTTCCGAATATACGCTCAACCATGAATCACCAAGTATCACAATTCTTGAATGAAGGGCCAAAGGATTATAGGCCATCAAGATGTCTTTGAACTGTCAATAATCAAATTAATTCTTCCGGAGTCGCATATATCCAGACTGGTTTATGGAAATGTAGGTTCCCCACTTCCTGAAATAAAAAAATGAGTCAATATCTGCATCGACAGTTACTTCATGTCTAAAATGTCAGATGTCAAGCGATTCCTAAGCTTAGCTGAAAGATCCCGAGTCTGATAGTCCAGCATACAAGATTTTCAGGAACTTGATGGAATGACGTTGCAAAAACAATGCTGGGAGTGGGAAGGGACTGGTCGCAGGCAAATTCATGACGTAAGACAGTGGAGAACAGAACCCACAACAAGAAAATTAGCCACCTAGGTCTAAATCGCTGTAGTGACCAAACATGATGGCCGGCCTGTAAAAATATGCTCACCCAAGCAAGACACCATTACGAATTGATGTATGCTTCTATAGTGTACATACAGTACAGAGAATGTACTGGCAGCTTTTTCAGAAGAGAATTTTTTTTACCATCCAAAAGATTACATGTTCGATGCAAAAATCAACCTACAACTAAGCTGGAGGGAGGTAGATCTCAAGTTGGATCTCTTGTGAGGACTCATCTTTCACTTTTTCGCCCAATCATGGTTAAATTTCGAGTAAATTAGATGACAAATTTGTAAGAAAATGAAAACAAGTAGGCTCTCGTGAAATACGTCATTTCCTCGCAGTAAGCGATGACGGCACCCGATGACGTCATTCTTGGGAATAGATAAGCAGCTGGAAGAGTCGACTCGCCTGCCAAGCTACACTCCGGACGCAGTGGACCGGCCTCATTTTCCACCAAGAGGAAGGACGATCTGGATGACGAAATTGACTGCATAGGAATGGTGGCCTATGCTGGTTATCAGTATCCAGACGTAATCAGTGGTTTTGAATATACTTTCAAACGTATACGATGTAGGAGTAGCAAAAACCTGTATCTCAGGATGGTATCGGTCCGTTGGCCTCTTATTGCTGGTTATAGTTAATGTTGCATAGATATAGCCTACATGTACACGTACTTACATTATCAATCCAGGCTAATATGGGTTTGAAAGACAGAGATATAAAACCAATTTTACAGTTATATTGATGCTAACTTTGTAAAACTCTGCCCTATTTTGGCTAATTTTTATTACTTTTTTCTACGAAAATATTTTACGGTACATGCAAGGACATGGTTTGGGTTGTTTTATCTTCCATTTCTAATGATGTGTTGACTTTTCTCTTTTTGTTCGACGATATTCTTTAATAATAATGAGATTACGCCTTGGTTCCTTGCTCTATTTATGTCTCAGTGGGATGCTATTCCTTCTGCTTTATACCCTTTACAAATCTGGTAAGACTTTGCTAGAATTTACCGGTAACTTTGTTTGGAATGCGAGATCAGATATACACTGACTACAGATTTGAGAGTCATGGTTCCTTGCTCTATTTGTGTGTTCTTTATAGTAATACCTCCATGGATTGCTGTACTGCCTTCTGCCTAGCTCAAAGCTGAACTGGACTCGGGACTGGAGGTCTTATCAACATGAAAATGTCTGGGTACTTGTGTAATGGAGAGTGGCCTCCTTGGACTGTTGGCACAAGTCCTATTGCAGATGATGATGCTAGTGGCACCTCCATGGGCACAGCAAAGGTAAAGGTTAAGCTACATGTTGTGATGGATAGTTTGATAAAGATGCATTGCTTTTGATCAATGCTCTTGAACCTTAGTCCTGATTTTGTTGAAAGAAAAATGTCCCCTCTTTTAATAGATCCATGAAATTTGTTTTCTAGGAACATTCTGTCCCGAGGAGCCATTGCTAATCCGTCCACACGGCCATAGCATCGACGACATTTCGATTAAACAACATCACCGTGAGAGAGACCTACAGCAAATGGAGACAAACTTGAAGGTCTGGGAGAAAAAACTCAAATTGGTTGAAAAAAATCTACGGATTGCATATCCTCGGTTGTTCTCCTCGGTTTATTCTCGGTCGCATACAAATCTTCCTTTTATATATGGAGTCACTCCAACATATGCAAGGCCAGTGCAAAAGGCTGAACTTGTAAGACTTTGTCAAACGTTCCTTTATGTGCAAAACTTTCATTGGATAATTGTTGAGGATTCCCCCCACAAAACACAACTAGTGACAAATTTTCTTGCAAACTGTGGGGTAAAATATACTCATCTGAGTGCAGAAACCCCAGCTAGTTACAGATTAGCAGAAAAAGATCCCAACTGGTTGAAACCAAAGGGGACGTTACAGCGCAACTTTGCGCTGGATTGGCTCAGGAAAAATAGGAGTGGTCAGGGTGGTGTGGTGTATTTTGCGGATGATGATAACACCTACAGTTTGGAAATCTTCGAAGAGGTGAGTGGTGTATTGAAACATGAAAAAAATTAGCTGGCAAGTGTATGACATCTTTTTTTGTGAATGTTGGCAGCGCTGTGAACTTCATTGCAATTTCAACTAGGTTATCTTTTGACATTAAAGCTCAAGTTATTCCATTTCATGATTTGGTTCAGACTATGAAAATATGTTGGGATGATAATATAAATGTCATGTACAAATCATAATATCAAGACTCATTTGTGTAAGAGATTGCCTTTTTGTTTTTCAGATGAGATATACCAATAAAGTGTCATGTTGGCCAGTCGGTCTTGTGGGTGGTCTGAAGTTTGAAAGACCAATCACAAAAAATGGAAAGGTAAATACTGTTTGTTTTGAGAATATTGAATAAAATATGATATGTGGAGATTTGAATTTGTCTTTTGCAGAACGCTGGATTAAAACGCATGTTGCAATATCACTGCAAAAAAAAAATGGCAGCGAATATTTCTGGGTTTACCGTAAGTTGACCAAGTTGTCTCTTCAGGTGATTAGATGCTGATTGTGGTATTTTCAGGTGGTTTCTTGGTATACTTTCTGGAAGCCTAACCGTCCGTTCCCCATGGATATGGCTGGCTTTGCTATCAATCTCCAAGTCCTTCTTGACATTCCCGAAGCTAAGTTTGACCTCAGAGTACAACGAGGCTATCAGGAAACTTCACTGCTCAAGAAAATTATCACAATGGAGGAACTTGAGCCAAAGGCAGACAGTTGTACAAAGGTAATGAAACACTTTTATGGCATAAAAAAATTAAGAAGGTAGTGATAAACTGAGCAGATTCCATGTGTCAAACCAGGGCCTGAACAACTTTGCAGTGTATTTCTGCTCATTGCCAGAAATTCAAAATCGTCCAACCCTTCTTGTAGAATTGTTGCTCAGACCAGCAGCTGTCTCTTCTTCCAGGGATCAATATCTCACCTTTTCCTCTGAAATATTTTCAGGTACTAGTCTGGCACACACGGACAGAAAAAGCCAAACTTAAGAATGAGAAGAAACTGCTAGACATGGGCCGTCCACAGTCTGACCCTAGTATAGAGGTGTGAAAAGATCTGATTGCATAATTGTACTGAAACACCCTGGAGAATCAATTCCCCAGTTCGAGCAGTTTTTCTAACTTAATTGCAAGGCTGGCCTGTCCTGGGACAGGTTGGTTTAGTAAATTTACAAATACCCAAGATTAAGATTAGATTTTCGGTCAGTTGGGGAACTGATTCTGCAGAGTGTGAAAGGAATTTTGTTCCATGTGCAGCTGAGAAATGTTTGTTTTGTGTAGTGAAATTTTAGTTTTACATCAACCTTTTTGTTGGCTAAGTCGTATGAATGTCAGAAAAATCAAAAATTATGCAATTCCTGGAAAATCTAATTTATAGTGAATAATTAATCATGGAAGATTTTGAAAATCAAATCTAATCGGTTAAAGATTTATAAAGCTCTCTTGCTAAGTAAGTTCTTTGTCTATTCAATTTTCACCGCTTTTTCCTCTCCTTGTTTAAAGGTTTTCTGTATTCTAAATAACAAAATTTTCATACGGATGATTCTCCATGACAAGCTAATTGGTTATCTACTACTAAGCGTGTGATGTTTCTCTTGATGATATCTTAAATACTCTTGATGTATTATCTAATGCTGTTATCTTGTCTTATATATAAATGTATAATCATTGTTAAAGGTGAATATATATATGACTGTTGAACTTATGTATCTCATGCACTAAAAGTGCTTCTGTCCTAAAAGAAATATATTTTTGTACTCAGCACGGGTGTATATGTTATAAATATCAAAAATGTAAATTAAAATTTTGTCTTATTTGAATATAATTGCTGTTACCAGCAGCATGCCTCTTTTCATCAGATGGATAGCTGGATAGACTCTGTAGATAATTAATCATGGCGGATGTTGGGACAATGTCACAACCTGTCTCGGAATACTGACCATAGCTTATAAGGGACATTGACACAAGCTGTCTTTGAATGCTGACTGTAGCTTGTAAGGGACAATGGCGCAACCTGTCTCTCTGAATACTGAACATTGCTTATAAGGGACAATGTCACAACATGTCTCTGGATATTCACCATAGCCTGTAGGGGACAACGGCACAACCTGTCTCTCTCTGAATACTGAATACTAGTATTGTCTCAAGGAACAATGTCACAACATGTCTCTGAATAATCACCATAGCTTGTGAGGGCCATTGACACAACCGGTCTCTGAATAATGACCATAGCTTGTAAGTGACAACGTTACAACATGTCTCTGACCATTGTCCAAAACGTCCCAACCTGCATCTGAATACTGACTATACGTTTTAAGAGACCATAACACTAACTGTCTCTGAATACTGACCATACGTTAGAAGCAATGTCACAACCTGTCTCTAAACTGACCTGATATAAACCTGTGTAAAATATAGTCCTTGATAAGTCTTGGAAGTGGAAGTTCTTCTACTTCCTTTGGATATGATCCAATTGTCTGTTTGATTGTTTTCCTGCAAAGAACCTGCAAGCTCCTTGGGGTCCTTGCCTCCCTCACCAGCCACCTTGTTAGGGATGTGCCAGTGTGGGGTAAAGATGTTGGAAAGTTACCCTTGGGAATCCAGTGTTCTTTGGATAAGTCGTAACCAGAATCAACAAGGTAATACACAATGTTCTGGGCCTCTGGAAGGAATGGAGTGAGCCCTAAAACGTCATATAGGGGTGATCTTGGAAATGCTTCGCAATCATCACCTACGGAACAGGAATCTTGTGTGTCCTCATGACTTGAAATAGCACCATATTGCGTCAATAATCTTACTATGTCGAAATTGCCAACCTTGCAGGCATCCCAGAGCGGTGTGGTTGATACCCTGTTCCTGACGTTGGGATTCGCACCATGTTTAAGCAACTGTTCCACTGCATGTTTATTTCCATGACAAGCAGCATAGTGTAATGGACGGTCACCGTCTTCGTCAGCTTTGTTGACTTCACTGATACATGTACCAAGCCCAAAAAAGTAGTCAAGAATCTCATTTTGGTTTCTGGTATTCTTGGTTGCCAAAGAAAGAGGCGAGATTGAATCTGCATCAATAAGAAATGCCGAGGCCCAAGCATTAACCAAGTCCTTGCAAGTGTCTATCACTCCTCTCTCTGTGGCTATGTGTAAAGGAGTGTATCGAATTCCATCGATGTGGTACTCTTCGAGAATTGTCGCTCCAGCTTTGATAAGCTTCCTTGCTCCCTTCACATCGCCGGCATAAATTGCGCATAACAGGGGAATGATGTGGACGTCGTGTTGTGCCATTTCTGAAAAGATGGAAGAGTTCAGAAGGTACTGGTCATTGTTACACTCCGAACGCAGTTGACCGGCCTCGTCCTGTCGCCATCAAGGAAAGACGATTCTAAACTGTTTCGTCGTTATAAGATCAAACCACTCTATCATATAGCCTACGCTGTCGCAATGTTGCAATTCAGTCCACATTATCAACTTTGGATGTGTCACGTCTTTTCGGGCGTCTTTCTTCTTGTCGATCGAAAGATATCAGGATATTGACGTCCGATTTGCGATGTCCGCTGACAGGCAAGAGAGTTGCTTAAAATGTGTAAACTCGGCTTTTCCCACGCCTGTCGCGACATTCTCACGACAATAGGGCACTTACTGTCGCCGAAGTTGTATGGTTGGTCTGATTTGTCGCTGCCACATTCGTCAGCGGTATCTAATAGTGATCATGTATCAGTGATACTATCATGGCTATGCGGAGTCTGGATTGTGATCTAATCGGCCTAAAAGTGTCCCTTAATATTACTTGTAAAAAAGTATCGTCGTAGGGTGATCTTAGGTATAATCAAGCACAGAAGTTTGCAATGATGAAAGTAGACGCCGTAATATTCAGGATTTTGAATGAACGGCGGCTCAAAGGCGTGTATAGTATAGGGTGTCGCGGATGTCATTGTTGGCGCGTTAGAGAGTCATTGTATGCGCTAGTAAAATGACTTACCGTTACTTTCTCTGTTAGTGGCTTCATATAGTTATCTTATGAAAGCAAGGCGAATACTAAAACTGTTAAACCTTTCGCGCAGTTCGAAGATCTGTTATGCAATTCCCTTGCTGACCTAGTGAACTTCCGCGTTCGGAAATCCGAAGTAGTAATAGGCCTACCGTCAAGATATTTATATATATGTATATATCATTCGGTGGTGCCCATACTATCAAAAATATATAAGCTCGCCTTTTATAATTCTAGCGTTATTATGAATAATTACTGAACCGCGGCGTGGCCTGTAATACCAGGTAACGATATAACAAAAAATGGCCCATAAAGTTTAGGCCCTACTGGGGAAAACCAGAAACAAAAGCCCTATGAATAAATTCTTTTCAGCCAAATTCGGGTCGCAATTGCACAATGGGGAGTTTTCGCAAATCCACCGAAACGCTAACGTGAACGCCTGTCCCCCATTGTTTGACCTCCTGTAAACGAAGGCGAACTTTGGGATAGGCGTTCACGTCACGTGGACGTTTCGGGGCTTTGTGAAAACTCCCTATTGAAGAATGAGGGATAATCAATATTTAGCTTCGAATAAAGAAGGCCGTTAAAGGGGGTACGCCGGCGGGTCGTGTTCATTTTATTTCTGATGGTAGCTCAGTGAAATAGAACATAGTGCAAGTAATGTGCATTCAAATTCGCTGGAACTTGGTATTTGTGTACCTGCCTGATGACTGAACCGCACATTGTTGAAATTGATATTCTGTGCGTATTAACACAATTAGAAATTTTCAAAATCTATTTCAATTTTTAATATTTTGAACGAACAGAGTAGGCCTGTAGTGTTTCTATTTCATAGTGTTTCAATTTTGAGCAAATTGTTGATTGAGTAATTGTTTTGCATCATAGATGATTATTTACATTTTTAATTTAGCAAATGGTCATTAGTTGATTAATTCCTGCAGCGCGAGGCGTTTGAGTCTTTTTCAATTACTCCATGGTTACAATACCTGACCTCACTAAGTTTTTATACATAATATATCATATGATGATAAAACTACATTTTATGTAAATTAAATTTCATGCAGCTTTTAAATTGTGTCAAAGTGATTGTTGGAGTTAGTAGCACAGCGCTTCTTTCCAATATTCTACAAAAAAAATGTAACGCGTCCCAGGAATAGAATTAGTATAAAAGGCAGATTTTCAACTTTAATCATTATTACATCTTCGAGAAATCAACATTGATCCATGGCATGGCAAGTTCTGGCGAGTGTTTGCATGTTGGGATCTCTCATGCAAACCACTGTTGATGGTAAGTGCACATTTTGTCCACATTTAGCTATTTCATTATGTATCTATGCTTGCTATTATGAAGACAAAGAAGTATCCGTAAGTACGCGTAAACGAGTTAGCAGAGGACCTTAATGTTTCGTCGGGGGCCCCGGCGGCGCCGATTGCGAAACCTGCCTAGTCTTGGAGCGACGAGGATATGCGTCGTCCGGAGTGTATGTAACTTTTCCTGGATATTTATGATTTTGATTTCCAGGCAAAGTTTGTGGTGATGACCTTGCAAGGTATGCCTTCACCGTTCTCGCCGACAAGTTTATCTTAAAAAACAATTACCAGATTACAGAAGAAAAGACTGAGGAGGAGTGCATGGTGATTTGTGCAAAGGCGACCTGGGATTGCAGAAGTTTTGATTATTCTATTATGTCAAGGCGATGTTACTTGCAAAAGGTGACAATGCAGTCACCTGGTGCCGTCTTGAAGGAATATAAGGGTCGTTTTGAATTCCGCCAAGTTCATTGTGAGGGTAAGTTAGGTTTGATAGACACTGGCCACCTTTCGTTCCAGGTCTGCATGAAAAGAATATTTTACGGGTTGGTCCATCTGCCCCCCCCGCGCCTAATATGGCCCTGGATCATTGGCTCTGGCTATCTTATTGACCTTTCCTTGACCTTAGAGGACCACCAATTCTTAGGAATGTATGTCAACCTGGTAATTAACCATTCACGGTTCTGAAAATTTTGCGTCTAAAAATGTCCAGACGCTTTGACGCAAAGTTTTCAGTACCGTATATGGGTTGCGGGCACCACCATTTTGTATGGTGTAACTGTTAAGCTTAGACAACCTAAATCTCAGAAAAATTTGCCATAATAGTTCGACGCTTGATATAGCGCCGATACCAGTGAGGATTCTCCGTGAGATTCGTCCTCCGTTTCACGGAGCCCCTCTGTCTGAGGAGCGCACGCGGCGTGTTTAGAGGGTTCTTTACATTTATGCTTTGTTAATTTCAGTCACATATTTAAGAAGCCCTTCTTCATCTCCAGTCGACATTCACCAGCCTGCAAACTTCAAACTTGAGGTTCTGCCCAGCGGAATGAAGACGTACAAGTATGGCGTCGCTACTGAAAACGCTTGGAACGGTGCACTTAAGGACGTAAACTCTTGCGCGGTAAAGTGTTCGAAATTTGTAAATGAGAAAGGAAACTGTATGAAATTTACATTCAGCATAGATGATTCTAAGTGCTATCTTTTCAATGCAGCATAAGCCTGATTGGCGGAGGAGCCGAAGGGGAAAGGCGCGACAGTCGTGCTGGATCTGTCTTCCCCAAACATGCCGACGAAAGAAGACGTATAGAGACAACTTGTTCAGGGAGACGAAAGCGCGTTTACCTCTTGACGCGTATCGGATGGAATTCACCTGGGTGCCACCTGTGGTCAACCCTTAATGTATTCATGCGTTTGCGGCACCAAGTAATTTAGATTGTTGTTAAGCTATTTGGACTACCCCTCTCTACTCATATGATATATTGTGCTTACTTGTCGGTTACTGGGAATAAGGACGGCCATGATGAGTACCCAATACTTGACAACTATGTACCTTGGACAACATTAGGACCCTTCCGTTCTTGGCAGAATTTTTATCTCATCAGGACCCTTTCATAAAGACAGGTTCAAGGACCCTATATAGCAACACCAGTAGCATAATTGAAGTAGCTCATGTACTGGAGGTGTCTGATGTACCTGGGAAGGACCATTCCGTCCTTGGCAGAACACCCTTGAAGACAGGTTCAGGTACCCAATATATACTGAAGCCTACTTGGAGTAGCTCATGAACTTGGACAACAACACAACCATTCTGTCCTTGGCAGAACTTCTCTTTCACTGTGCTCTTGAAGACAGGCCCATCTACCCTATTTGGCAACTTATGTAGCATATTTGAAGTAGCTGGCTTTTTTTACCCGAGGTACCTCATGTACCTAAGGTTTGGACAGCAACAGGGTCTTCGTTCTTAGTAGAACTATCTCACTGTGCTCTTCAAGAGAAGCCCAAATACCATACTTAGCAACTCAAGCAGCCAACTTGAAGCATCCTGAGATTCAGGTTTTTCCCTCATCACTGGTTATGCAAGGATGACTTGAATTAAGTCCAGAGAGTTGATCAAATTGCAAAGATGTTTACATTTTAAGTTATGTTGTAATAAAAAATAAGAAGAAAAGAACAACTTAAATACAAACACACTCTTTTATTTCCATCAACCCAGGAGGCACATTGGGCAGAATTACAGCATTCCAATTACTGACAATTGACACTGGAGAACAGAGGGTTAACCTTTACAAAACTTAGTACCCTGAGGATGCCAATTCTGCCTACTGAGGGCGACTGTGACCTCTTGAAATATCCACCATGAGACAGATTAAGGGCATCAGCATATTGCCCCTTTGGGCAGATATTTTAAGGGGTGGCATAGTTTGGCCCCAGGTGGTAAAGTAAGCATGCTTTCTGGTACAGCTAAGAAGACAGATGTGCGTATCAGGAGTCATGAAATCAACACTTATGTTGCATGTCTTAGCAGTGGATAAACTTCGTTAGCCTACAAATCAAATTGCACACTGTGACCTTTGAAATCATGGCCAAGGTTAACTTATTTCTTGTCTTTTTACTAAGAATGAAGGGATCATATTATGCATCTGTGACATGAATTTGGATCACTATGTTTACTTCCAATGAGAGACTTACTTTAAAAAACACCTTTGACAGTGTAACATCCACAATAATGGTGTATTTATTCAGCCACTAGTGACAGGGCCCCTCTTACACCACCATTGCCCAAATTTAATGACAAAATGATGCAAAGAAGAAACTTAACATTAAAGATAACTAATCCTCTCTTCTGCATCTTGAAACTCTTTAACAGTGAAACGCTAAACAAGAACACCAATAACAAACAGACAGTCAATTGTTGAAGGGTGTAAAACACAATGCCAAATTCAAATTCTTGCAAGTGGTGCTGTTGAACTTTTCAAGTGGAAGAAATCAAACTTATTTTCATTCGTGACGTCATTTGCTAATGATTGTTTACACCATTCAACAGCTTGACATGTTCATCAAACCCGATTGACTGGAGAAGTGAAAGTATTAGCTGAAAGATAAAGCAGATTTTTCCTGAATGACAACAGCCTGGATGTACAATTACAACAGTCAAATTGATGACAAACTTCAAGTTAAACCAATCACAATCTTGCAGGAAGATGTCCTGTAATAGGTTAAGTTTACACCTTGGTATTATCTTTTACTGATACAGCAACTCTAAAAATGAGATGATGGCAAGTTCTGTGCGCGATGTCTGGCACAAAATAACTCTTGTGGGGGTACTGATGAGGCTATTCCCGGCTTTATAAGCATCATTGATGGCTTGGAAGCCCATTCAGACCCAGGCCAGGGTCAGGGAAAATAAACTATCCATCCAAAGGTGGTCCAAAATTACCAGACAATGCCTATTATTGAGCCATGTCACCTAGTAGGCCCTGGTGTTTTGGACCGTGAAGATCCACATTGTAATGTGTATATGATTTCTTTTCCTGAACTATGGCAGCCTTTTACAGGCAAATCTGGCAAAAAAGTGCCTAAACATAGGCAACTAAAATTACCAAACAAACAAAAGATATATCATTATGAGAAAGTTTATTTTCACAGAGGATATACAGAGAAATTTTTGAAGAATCAGCCGGATTGCCCAACAGTAGTAGTAGACATCTCAGTCACCTGGATCTTTTCGGAAGTGAAGCATCATGGCTCATGCTTTACTGTTTGAGCAGTGCATCCACACAAATCGATAGTATTCCTGGTCAATATCAATGACGATATGGTGGAACACATGACATACCTCCAGTCTCATAACATAACAATAACATAACACTCACTCAGTCACTGTCGCTCTGACATTTCTGACGACTATTCTACCAGTAGCTTTATCAAAAGGCTCAAAATCATCTGGTCATTTGGCCACAAGTTGTAGAAATTATAGTCAGACTAAGCATATTCATCAACAGAACTCAAACAGGCTACCATCATGCCATTCTCACTTTTAACCACAATTTTTTTGAGACACGCTGTGCATTAAAATATTTTTACAATATCGCGTCGTGCACGCAATTGCCGCGAAAAACGGCTTGATTAACATCACGTGATCCAAAACGTCATAAATATTAATGAGATTTCTTCCAAAAATCACCAAATTAAGTGCCAAAAAAGAAATATTTAGGAAACCGGGTGCTCAAATGTTTTAAAAGATATGAATTCATTTAGGATTGGTCAACCACTTCGCAAAAAATCAATTTACCAAATATCGCCGCAAAGCTGGAAAATATCTTTGAGTGAGGTATGTTCAGCGAAGATTGCGAAAATATCATATTTCGAAAAATTGATCAAACTCGGTTGATTTTGCTTGGAATTTGATGAAATAAACACCAATTTTTTCTTTCAATAACTAACAATTTCGCCATCTTTGATCAATCGCTCTCCCCGAACAGTCGTGCATGCTACAGAGGTTTTAGTCTCTGCCACAAATATGGCGCGAATTAGTATCAAATTTTTACCGATAGGTGACAGTAGCAGCGCAACGCAGAGAGAAACGCTCTTTTGGCGCTGCGAACGGGGGCGCGGCCAACTGACTGTATATACACTATCTAGATCTTGTTGGCGGTCTAGTTGGTAGCCATTTTGTGAAACCTAGACTATCTGACAGATGTCACTATGGATGACATTGGTGAATTTGATCAAAAAGGTTTTACGATTATTACGAGGTTTACAAAAGAGTACTCCCTTTGACTGATCACATATGCACAAAATAACACTTTATCTCCAGGGCTGGAACAGGTGGTGACCATCACTTACATCAAGAACCTTGGCTTTTTCCCCGTCCCCATGTACCCAAGAACTACAACTGCTTGAATGTATACAATGTATCACAAAACCACTCATTTGAACAGACAAAAGAACTTTTTGCCTGCAATCATATAAATTTACTCGTCTGTCAAGATTCTATGACTATGTCTTCTGATAAAAGGGTCATACATTGCAAAAGAAATTCTGAGTGTAAAAATGTAGAGAGGAATTGTGACCCCTCGAAACGACAAAAACCGGTATGATGTAAGCGATGTACACCACCTGGTGTTTGGAAAGGCTAACAAATATTTCCACGCACTTTTGCATCAAAGGTCAAGGTCGACATTATCAACAAGCACTTACATCACAGGAGCAAAAGAATCCACTTTACAGTTTGTTATATCACCAACAGGGGGCAGCGCTGTCGAGTCACTAAGAAGGGGCATGTGTTTGCTTATACACAGATCACCAAATTATATTATACGATTGAGGTGCACATCACTTCACAAATAAGGCAATGTAAGAATACCTTGCCTTGAAAAGTTACTCCAAAAGTAACTGATGACAAGGCCTATATCCACATCAGCATCTGTATTTCACACAGCCTTTTTCAGCAGGCATTACGCAGCTCGAAATGACAAAGACCAAGTGAGATCTAAGTCACATGAAACGTCTTTGAGGGGTTAGGCCTTTAGTGAAACATCCCACCGACTGAAAAAAATCACGACATCTTAGGCCCAAATTAGATATTTAGGCTAAATATGATATTTTGCTTGAATATCATATAATGCCTAAATAGGTCCTTTAACCTAAATATCATATTTCACCTTAAAGGGAGACTATAGGCAGGAGCTACAGGTGGGCCAGATTAAGTTACATGAAATCGCTGATAGGGGTCTCTCTTATCTCACAGTTCAGCAGAACTCTTCAAGTTTAGAGGCGCTGGAATACATTTATCGCTGAATTAAACACTCCCAGTCTCATAAGTGGGTATATAACTACTCTGAAGACCTCCAATTTGACCCCCTATCTCATGCCTTAGGCCCCCTTCCAAGTCATATTTTAGACTCAGTAGCTTTCACCCTTATTTCTATAGTTCCAAAAATGATTTGTTCATTTCACATACATCGGCCTATTTTCATGGTTATGATATATGGGGACATGTCTCATGAAGTATTTACAATCAAATCAAAGGATTTAAACCTAATTACATCCGAAAGCACAAAGTAAATGCAGCAAAGATCACACAATGAAACGGTTACTTTGTCCTATTTATCAAATTTATCCACTTAACAGACACGTAAAATGACTTTAAAGCTCAAATAAATTGCTTTTAATTCAGCGAGTGACCAGCGATTTTCATATGACAGGTAGAGCCTGAATATGTACATGTTACTTATATGACTCCTGATCACTGCAGATATACATCAAAAAATGTGCACAAACATTGTACAGAGCCTTTCTTTGCCCACATATTCCAATACATCCCAGAACCGCCCTCTATATAACTTGCAGTAAACTTCAACAATGCTCGCCTGGCATTCTCTTGAGACTATCCTCCTTTAACATCAACACTATCGCCACCTATACAGAACATTTGCAACTATACGCCAAGCTGAGAACCCCTTTAATGTGATGTGTGAGCTGACAGTTTGTTGGCGTCTTGAAAAAGGAAATCAACTACTTTCTCAGTTATACAATTGTTACAAGATGGCAGCACTAATTTTAGAATTGAATATCATCGTCACTTATAAAAGCTGAACACTTTCCGTGAACTTGGCATTCAAGTTCAAGCCCTCCCACCCAGATAATTTTTTCCCAGCTGAAAGAGGTTTTATTGTAAACAACATTACCATAAATATAATTACTTCCTGCCTGTTCATCATAACCGGCTTTAATTGATGAAAATGAATCCTTTGATTTTTGTACATCATATTAATGACACGACACGTATTATTCAATCATTTTTGTACAAACTCATCTTAATCAAGTCATGATAAGGATAAGGATAGTCTTTGAATACTAGGTGTTACAAAATGTACTTGACAATTTTGATTTCTATCAAATATCTTCTAATATCTTTTAAACCACATAAAGCATATTGTAATTGACATCCAAATGATTTTTTTCTCAATAAATTACTGCATAACTCACTACAATTCCAGAGCAATGATGACCAATATTTACACAGTTATTTCTTCATTTTTCGTGATATTTTCTTGTATGCCATGCGGGCATCGTTGACAGAATTATATGAACCTGTATTTGCGCTACAGACAATTTCAATATACCTGACTTATAATATGAACAATATTTGCCTGTAAAATAGTTCTTCGAAACATCTGTGAGTTAGGCAACAAAAGAGCAATGCTTTTTGGTCGTCAGTTACAATGAACAGAATGTACTCAACTCATGAAGTTGGTAGTTTTCCACATCATAAGTTGGGAGATACTGGAAGTCGAAAATGTCAATTATTTTCTGGAACACCTGGTATGATTGATGAAGACAACTGCATGATGCACACAGTCTCCCTCAGGTTGCCATGACAATGCCGTGGTTCCATCCCTTACAGTGAATGCCGAGACCAAGCCAGTCAAGTTTTCCTGCGCGTGCAGTGACTCTTAGAACATCAATGGTGGAGTCAAGGACAATCTTGCTCATACAGAGTCTTCTCCCAATATGTGACAGTCTACCAAGTGTGAAAATTGACTGGGTGTATTAGAGGCCCATTCATGTGTTTCCCAATTGGTCAATTTTATATATATTTGGAAGATTGTTAAGAGGTAGTGCTTCACTATTGATAATTTGGACATTGGACATTTAAAAGTTGTCCCACACTGTTGATTACTCTGTAATTTTTGGGGAACTTTAAGTAAATCATTCACTGTTGACGAATGTCAAACATTTTTACCTTCTCCTAACCAATAAAGAAAGAGACTGATAGTTTACAGGGACTCTATCTGTCAACTATCTGGCCTGGCATTATCTCGATACACCCCCCCGTTTAACCCAATCTCTAAGTTCATGTGCTTTCTCTCAAAATAGCCAAATGTGTGTGACACCCTGACTTGGATTGAACTCTTCACTTCAACAAAGCAAAAGTTTTCTAGTACAAAAGCCATAACTTAAAGATGCGGTCTGAAGAGAATCAAAATGTACTTGACAACAAAAAAACATTTATCATGAAGTTATGTGGCGTATCTGTAATGTATCGGGAACTAAGAACCATATCATTGTAATGTAAGATGCAACACAATACAACAGGCACCAATTACTTAACTGAGCACTTCAGTGTGTATCAAAAATATTCCAATGACGATTTTTTTAAATCAGGAAAATGCCATGCTTACTCTGGAAAGTCTTTGACCCCCTCAGCCCCCCTCCCCACGGGCAGCAACCCTGACAATGCCGTCACTGGACCTTTAGCTTGGGAACTAATTGTGTCTTATCCATCACAATCGTAAGTTGAGCGACCAAAACTTGTTTGCAATAAACTCCCCTCTTTAATTCCAACATTAGACATGTTCCAGTTCCAACTCCCAATTTCTACTGGCAACCAAAACAGGGCTGCTCCATTCATTTTGATACACACTGTACACAGACGTCATCTTCGCGATCAAGGAGATAGTGCTCAATGCTCTCTTGGTAGACATCAGAATTCGGCAACTGAGGCGCTGACATCATCATCATACATCAAATATTGAAAAATACACATGAAATAGAAAACAAATGCCAATGTAATGAAACAGAAATAGAAATAGATTGGTTCCAATGCTGGGCTGGGGGTAATCAACGGACTACTCTTTATTATCCTTGGAATTACCAAAAACTCATTGAATTAGTTTTGGTATTTGCAATTCTACCGAAGATAGAACAGATTCTATTCCCTCCTTGATTCTACCAATGTAATAGGCCTACCAACAGGCAATTCAACAGCAGGCACACGGTCCTCAAAAAGCCATAGAATCTATTGGGAACCAGTCGAGATCAGAAACATCAGTTATTGTGAAGTGATGTGTACCTCTTGACATGATAAAAATACCAGCACTTCCACCTATAAAACTACTCACTTTAAAAATACGCTAAAATTTTACCAACACCCCTCTCGGCTGAGCTCAAAATTTGACAATCGCAACAGTTGGCTCTTGATTATATGCATGGATTGACCTCTGCACTGCATTTCTTGATCTTAATGAGTGCACTATAGCTACATAACCCATGCCATTTGATAAAAAACTATATCCAAATGTACTTTATCCAAACACTCAGATTCCATTGCTAGTTTATGTCAGACATTATTTCCTGATCCAAGAATTGACCATAAAAACTCTCAACCGTAATCCACGAGGCTTCTCTCTGATCATTTCTTATTTTCAATGATCTGCGACACAACCAGAGGATCAGCAAATCCAATGGTGCCTGTGTATACAATTCTGTTGCACATTCACGGACCGAACAATGTCACTCTTATGCCACCAATCCACATAGAGGTATTTATGAAATCCAAAAAGATTACGATTGCCTCCTTGGGATATACTCATGGGCATAGCCACTCTATCATTATAATACAACCCTCACAACCTCTTGACCATCCTTTACTCGGCATTTTAACATCTCCTAATCGGCAAACACCAACATCATTTTATCACGACCATAAAACAATGATCCCAACATTTCTAATCCACAAGTCATGGTACAATCCGTGAATTTATTCTATTCCGAACTTTCCACAAATTACGCATTCGCATATTCCAAACATTCCAAAATTCGTGCTTGAGATCAGAGATGTAGGATCACGTCTGGAATGCATCCAATCAAAAACAAGTTCTAAGTCACATGGTGTGTGGTTTTATGTCGTCTTATTGCTGGGTGTTTTCTGATTGTGTTGTGAGAGATTTTCTTTTTCTTCATGTTCCTCCGATCGTTCGATTTCTTCCACTAGCCGTGCGTGTTCATCAAGCAATTCATTAAATTCTCGTTTTCTATTGATGGCTGACAACTGGAAAGAAAGGAAGGAAAGGATGGAATCAGAACTTTCAATATGTCAACACCAATAATCTCAATTAAATCTTTGTTTCAGTTGAAAGCTATGTTCTTTGGGTATCTAATGCAGAAGACTTTAGGCAATCTTCTCTTTATCAGAGGTACTTACTCTGATAATTTCAGTAGCAATTTCCGAAGATCTTCTTTTCTTAAGTCGATCTGTTATTGACTGTCGTCGGCACCTTGTATATTGTCCATATGGAGTGACAGCTTCAATTTCTGAAACAAGTAACGAATACGAAGATGTGAAAAGCATACATGTATCATCATCATTTGATTGACCAGTTCACTATGATGGACATGTGGACTTACCACCAGTGAATGTCAATCCTAAAGTCTCCTCCATTCCTTGAAGGATGGATATTGGAATCCCGCAGTGAAAGTTTAGAGTTAGTGTCACCAATCTCATAAATGCTATAAATGTTATAAGGCAGATCATCATTAATTCCGACAAATTCGTGCTTCCAAAAGTCAGCAGATTTCTTACCTCTTTCGCGATCGCGTTGGATTTCATCGTCAACCTCGTCAATTTCTACACTTTCCGTTTCGCCGTCCTCGTTCTTGACTTCTATCGCCACCTCCAAGGCCTTATTTGCCGCCATCTTGGGCTTTGCTGCGGTGATTACTACCGACTTCCTTGACCCTTGGTCACTGGAGATCTCTACGTCAGCACCAGGGACAGAGATGTGAGAATCTAAAAGAAAAAATATCATAAACGAGTTGCTATAACATTGTGTTTAGTTGACAGTAACTTGATATCCGGGTGTTAGTCGACATAGGGAAATGTAACACCAAATGGGAAGAAAAATGTAATTTTTAAATTTTTTTAGATCATGCATAGTCTTGTTGCGTGAAACTCTGCGATTTGATGATGAGAACCACTAACTATAGAGTTGACGGTGACTGGACAGATGGGTAATAATACCCTTAATCATGCCATCGACAGAAGACAGACAAGATGCAAGTAGGCTGGTGGGCAACTTCCAGATAAAAAATGCTTCATGCACCTACTAAACACACCCCCTCAATACATAAATGTCAATTTATTTGAGATGTTCAACCTACCGTCTGGTTTACTGCCTGACTGGAATGGATTTGGCTGCAAAGACACAAAAGACCCGGAATATAAGAATAAGGATTTAGAATTACCGGTACAGGTACATTTACCTGGGAATGAGAAATGGAATTAGAACTGGAATTAATGAATCATAATCGCTCAAAATCGCCTTCCATGAAATTTGATTTGGATTAAAAATTGATACATGATCAGCCTGAAACAACATTGGGCCCCTGAAAATTAATTATTGTTATTGTTAACTCCATAGGATCCGAAATAAGCAATGGTTACATACTGCGGCTTTGTTCATTTATTTGAGATTTTCCAATTATGTAAATATGCCAGGAATATAAATTTAAACTATTGTTGTGTAGACCAATATAGCTATTGGTCTACACAACAATTTTCATTGCATTGATGTATCTCGTTAATGCATTACGGCCATGTTTATTTCTATTTTCGTGTGGTTTACGTGTAGTCAGTGTACAAGAACAGAAACCCAAGATGACTGCCAATTTGTTGAAAGTAGTGCCACTCAGTCGACCAATTTGATAATTTCCACAGACTTCAAAGGCAACTGGATCATTGCTACTAAGGGTAACCAGATAACTCATGCAATGTAAATGACATTTGATGCCAAATGATATTAGTGAAAAGATGCAATAATAAGATTTGATAACATTCATGAAGCTCACTCTCACACACACAAACAAGACTTCTTTGTAAGAAAATAGTTTCCATAGTAACCATGAAACATACAAGTAACGAGACATTTGGAATTCTTTAATTTGATGAGCCGCAGCAGCAATGACATAAAGTTGTAAAGCAGGACTGCACAGCACTAATTGGTCATGGTCCCTCCCTATGGTATCATTTATTCATTTGGTATTAGGTAATAGGTGTTTTTGTTAATCTATTTTGAATGTCAAAGGCGCATATCGAATATTTCAGTTATCTTCCTGTAATTTGTTGGGCTAAAATTTTGTAAGGCTACAATACATACATGTAGGATTTAGAGAACCAAAATAATCAATATTTAGTAGACCTTCCTAAAATGCCATTCAACGAAAGTAAAACTCGATTTTCCAACTCCCTAGTTTGAAATAGTGATTTCGGCCACCACTGCAAGAGGAAAACAGAACAGTTGATAAAAACAACAAAAGTTTTTGAATTCTGAAAACCTGTCTCGAAACCACTAGGAATATACTAACCTGGTTTCTCCTATAAAGTTTCCTATACATATTGCACCTCAATACTCGAAAATATCTTGCCAAGACACCAGTGTTCTAAATATCATCTGTAGGTTAAACTGAGATAAAGACAGATTGCACTGAGAAAGACTGCCACCAATTGCAGGTCGGACAACAAAAACAGTTTTGAATCTATAATACAGGCAGCAAGGACCAAGTTCACAATCTATTATCAAAGCAGCAAGAACCAAATTTAGAATCTTTAATCCAGGCAATGAGAAACAAGTCGGAATTTATTATCCAGGCAACAGGAGACAAGTCAGAATCTATTATCCAGGCAGCAAGAGACAAGTCAGAATCTATTATCCAGGCAGCAAGAGACAAGTCGGAATCTATTATCCAGGCAGCAAGAGACAAGTCAGAATCTATTATCCAGGCAGCAAGAGACAAGTCAGAATCTATTATCCAGGCAGCAAGAGACAAGTCAGAATCTATTATCCAGGCAGCAAGAGACAAGTCAGAATCTATTATCCAGGCAGCAACAGACAAGTCAGAATATACTATCCAGGCAGCAACAGACAAGTCAGAATATATTTTTCAGGCATCAGAAGACTAGGGAGTCCGAGTTTATCAATATCATCTTTCATTAGTGGAAAGTCCTCTGATCTCAGTCTACTACCAGTTACAGCCGATCATACATTGATATTCGAGAGGCAGAATAATCTATATTAGGTCCTATAATTGATAGTCAGCGGTTAAGGTTACCACAGGGTCCAGACATCGACATCATGGTCAGATGAGCACACCGCTAATTAGTTGTATGACTAACTCATTAATTTGAACAGAAAGAGATGAATATTGAGAGTATCACCGGAAGTGCACACATGCACAATCTATGCACACTTTCTGAGCCTGAGCCAGCATTCAGAAGACAAAAATAATGTACTCCACGTAAAGAGTAAAACCAAATGCCAACCGCAAGAACCACAAATCGTGGAATAATTAATCTATTCCGCAGGAAGAACCCAATAAGATTGAGAAAAATATGAACATCCTAAGACATACTCCACAAGCCCTTTGTCAACTGGTATCCCGCACTGGTAAGGTGACTATAATAATGGAGAAAAGTCCCTTAATATAACAATGTAAATGCTGATCTGGAGATCAAACCCCCAATCCTCATGTATAAGGTGTAAGATTGAGAAATATTGCGCTAAATGCTGGAAAAATGTCAACTTGAACTTAAACTTATAAGAACTGATAAGGACCGTTTGAGCACATTACTATTTCTCAGCGCTTTATGATACTGTGTTGACACGATTAAGCTGGTTAAGGCACGCCAACAACACATACTGATAAGGGTAGGGCTGTTACAGGCAAATTAGGCCTGTACAGTGCCCCTCAATTGCGTCAACACAGTTTATAGTTGTGCTGATCATTACTAAAAGCCGAGTAAATACCTATTACTCAAGCCAATCAAAAACCACAGACCTTTTAATCAGACCCGTTCCCTTAATGCGATGAACTGAAAATTGTTTTGTATTCATGTATAAAATATTTTCATTAATGATTTTAGAAGCTGTTAAAATGAAATATGGGGAACTATATGTATGAGTAAACAAAATGGATGGAATGACGCATGAGGACTTGGCAATCACTGATGCCAGACATGAGTTGGACATTGCAAAAAGCTGAGAGGGTCATTTTGACCTAAAACTCTTTAACCATTTGCCCTGCCCCCTTAGAAATCCTAATTATCCGACTGGAAAAATACCTGATGTGTAAACTAATGATCTTCATCCTTTTCACCACAGAAAACTTCGCTGAACCTCGAGAGAGCTACTGAAGAACTGGAAACAACATCAACAACCTGCACCCAGTAACTTTCAATTATGGCCAATCGATTTTTGATTGGCTAAGTGACTGGTGGCCGATAGCGAGGCATACCAGATATGCCAGCAATTGAGTGGGGGATCAATGCTGGCGATCCACAAGACAGATGAACAAGTATCGTGTGGACTAATCGAAGTGTAACATAGTCTCTACAATGTACTAGGTGACACAAAAGATATCATTACTTTTGGCCTTGAACAACACACAAAATACAATCAAATTTGATGCCCTCACGTTGGTCTGGTCGGTGTAACATGGATGCTCATTTTGTCACTGTCAGATCAACCAAGTGCTCCATGATACACCACCTGAACCCACATGATTTCAAAACAATAAGGGCTGCATCACTACTGTGGTCTGCAGGGTCGATTGGTGACTAATGACGCCCAGTAAAACCAACCCAGGGTGCACAAGTGCCAAAAAGTAAATGTCTATTGCGCAATAATGAATGCAGGTAATAAGATGAAACTAACTGGAAACCAAAAATATTTATCTCAGCTATATTTGGCGGAAATTTGGTAAAAATCTCATTTTTATTTTGCGAGTTATTCAAGATCAAAAGTGCATCATCTTTTTTTTGTCACCTAGTATGTTAGTATTGTGTGATTCAGTCATCGATCAATTAACGGCAAAATCGATCTTGTTGATTGAAAAGCTTAATGCAAATAAAGTAGGATGTACTGCTAAGAAGTAAGCAGGCATGACATGCTAAGGTGAATACACAGAATCATGCACAGGGTGAAACTGACTACTGCTGATACTTGAAAGCAGATTCTTAGTGGATTGTGCCTAAAATATATCAAGTTTGAGGTGTTTCAGAATCGAAACTGATACCTCACTCTCCATTGTCTCACCAAACATGTTTTGTGGCTGTCATTTCTCCCAAATGTTGGCTGTTGCCTCAGTTTTGGTCAATATTTTAGCTCCACCCCTCCAGTTTGGTATCAACTGTCGCCATTCTCCCCCAATGCATCTTTCAACTGAATTCCTTTCTGGTCTTTCACCATATCGAATCAGGAGGATTTAGAGCCCGGGGAACTTAGGGCCTGGGGAAAGTAGAACCTGGTCAATATAGAACTGAGAGAACATAGGACCTGAGGAACACAGGGATGATCCCCCTTACCTTTCTGCTGATGACACTGGTAAACAAAGCCTCCAAGAGTGCATTACATATAGAATAAGAGACAGATATCACCTGGAAGCTATTCCATGTCCTCTAAGCGTCAACAAGTTAATGATCCGCATGAGAACGACAAAGTACCTCGAAGGCAAAACAGAAAAACACTTTGCTCAATATAGATCTGACGGAATATCATAACAATGTATTCACGTGGCGTTGCAAATTTCATATTTTTCGTTTGAGAGTCTATTGTACGTTGTAACATATCATAACTGCCTCGGGTATCTGTTATGTCTCGTTTTCTCGAGTGGCCACAACGAATATTGATTCCCAGCAAGTGGGCATAAACTGTTCAGATGCGGCTACTGGTTAGGCACCTGTCTGACAGTTTCGGGTGATGGAACTTTTCATGTCTGTTCACTGAATCAGGTAAATTTTAAATATTCATTTCACTTCCGAAACACTGTACTTCAGACATGTATGTTACCTGATGGTGGTAAATATTGAAAACAGAGTAAGAATCAAAGAGTTAAACAATACTGGGATGGATCTAGGATTTTCAGAAGGAGGGTATGAAGTTGAATTTTAAGTCGGATAAGCTTTGGCAAACATACAGTGAAAACTGTAGGCTCCTCATCTACAGAATTCAGTCAAAATCCCTGTGGCTGTAGAATTATCAGGAACAAATGACGGTTTACAGAATCCAGTCAAAATCCTTGTAAAATCATCAGGAACAGATGAAGGTAGGCCTATATAGATTCCAGTCATAATCCCTGTAGACTCATCAGGAACAGATCAAGATCTACAGAATTCAGTCAAAATCCCTGTGAAATCATCAGGAACAAAATGACGGTACACATAATCCAGTCAAAATCCTTGTAAAATCATCAGGAACAGATGAAGGTATGCTTATATAGAATCTGTCATAATCCCTGTGGACTCATCAGGAACAGATCAAGATATATACAGAATTCAGTCAAAATCCCTGTGAAATCATCAGGAACAAAATGACGGCATACAGAATCGAGTCGTCATAATCCCTGTGGACTCATCAGGAACAGATCAAGATATATACAGAATTCAGTCAAAATCCCTGTGAAATCATCAGGAACAAAATGACGGCATACAGAATCGAGTCAAAATCCTTGTAAAATCATCAGGAACGGATGAAGGTAGGCCTATATAGAATCCAGTCATAATCCCTGTAGACTCATCAGGAACAGATCAAGATATATACAGAATTCAGTCAAAATCCCTGTGAAATCATCAGGGACAGATGAAGGTATAAAGAATCCAGTCAAAATCACTAAAGAATCATCGGAAAATTGAAATTCTTAAAATGGATGATACTATATACATGTTGACAACAGCCAGCCACCAATGGAGTTTGTCATCGAAGAAGGCAATGCTTCCAATGGTGCTCATCCTCAAGTAACTAATGGTTTGTAATAATATCTTCCTCTCTGTCTCCATGTCTATCTTTATCTTTCCGTGGCTATATATATCCCGCTACTATTTAGAGACCACTGACACGAGTTCCAAGATGTTGCCTGTTCCTATGTTTAGAAACTTGCAGCTATTTCTAGAGTTGCCTGTAGCTTTTGACAACAATGGTAAGATGGACTGTGTAACACTTCAGGCGATGAAAAACAGGAAAAAGTACCAGGAAATTATCTCCGCCATCGGCTTGGTGAATAAACTATTGATAAATAGGGCGCCCCCAGGTAAAGGTTTTTACCTATTGGGTGGAAATAACTTTCTACTCATTTTTATGCGAGCAGAAGATTTAGAGTCAAACTACACTCAGGTAATGCAAGACAATTTCAACTTGCCTTGACATTATAAACATAAAATTTTGTGTACGACATCTCACCCATCTGGTAAGGGTCAAATACCCTCTGTTATCCTCTGCCAGTCTAACATTTGCCAAAATCTGTATGAAGAACACGTTTTTTGGTGTCCCTTGAGGGCATTTGCCCCCCTCTAGCTCCGGCCCTGATATTTGCTACAGCTAAAGTGGCTCTTGCCAAAAAGAGTTATTTGGCTGGATGCCCAGCAATATAGCTACTGCATGTCTTGGATCCTGATCACACTCTCGATATAACCTGTGTCATTTCTATAAATCAGTTTGCATATGCACAATGCATCAGCCACAAAAACACAACCTATTGGCCAATGCAATATACTGGTACCTCTCACCTGATATTGGGGGTTGCATGGGCCCCGAGGATTATCTGTGACTTACATTATAAACTTGAATCCATGGCAACCATAAAATAATGCTCCAAAGCATACTGCATAAAGCCTGCTTCTTAACCACTGCTCTAATCAGCAAAATATGACATAAATGGTTACCTTGGGTATTTAACTGCTTCTGCAAAAACTGACAAAATTTTATAATCTGAAATTTACAATGAAAGCAGGGCAAATACCACAATGACAATGAGAGCTCGATCTCAGTTACCTCCAATTGATAGCATGAAAACTGAAGCACCCCATGCTGCACCCCAAACCACACTGGTCTACCAACTCCCACAGACTTTTAGAAATGTTGTCAATGAGAGGTGCGAAACTAATTTGACTGTGAACTAGATGATGTCTGTCTTAAATAGCAGTCAATGTGAACCTTATAAATATTCTATACTTCCATGATTCGACACATTGTCAGCTAGGATGTCATTATTGTTCCCCACAAAATCACCCATAAACCACAGATTCTGTGGCAGCAGGGTGTGTCCCTTTATCCCCCAGCAAATGTGTTGAACACCAGAAGATCACTATCCCATCAGTGCAGTGGTAAATGAATGGAAACAGCTATTCCCCTGTACAGTTACAATAAGAAAGGAGATGGTTAACAGTAGACATTTATCAGCTTCCATACAAGTGCTAACCAACAATCGTTCAAATAAGGTTAACCTTTTCTGAGGGGGGAGGAGATGCCTAGGGGTAGACAACATGGTTTCTAACAACTGTTTTAAAAAGACCCCATCCGGGTGGCTCTTGCCGGATATAGGTGGATGCATGGGCCCCCGAGGATTACCTGTGACTTGCAAACTTGAATCCATGGAAACCATGAGAGAATGCTTCAGGGTCTACAAAACTGCTTTCATAACTGTTTCTTGATATATAAGCACATTTAGCTGCTTCTGGACAGACTCTTACTGAAATATCATGGCTCAATATCCAGAAAATCTATTCTGTTTTTGGCCAATTCCAATTCAACGAAAGAGACAACCCTCAAGTTGAAAATGGATATATTCACCAACACACTCAAATATCAATTGCTGATACGTGAGCTTCGACCAAAAACAAAATAATAATGTATGATATCAGTAATCTAAATCTAGCATTAACAAATATTATGAAAAGCTTGACAAAAATACATCAAATGACATTGTGGATTTCAGAAATCTGCCAATGAACAAATATAGTATAAGGCGCATAAGCACGATCCAAGGCCAGTAGGCATAAGGCCGTGGACAAAACTTTCTAGGTTTACACCACTTGATGAGGAATACCAAGAAATAATTGAAACTGTAATTTTAATTGATATGTGGCATTTGGTCATTTGGGATGAAGCTGCAGACTGTTTTTACGGCTTCAGAGACAGGTTGGGTCTATCAGAAGTCGGGTACATACCCCCGCCCCCATCCAAAACATCAAATTAAAAATTTCTACCTGTTGGTCTGGTTCTGGTGAAGAGGGAGCAGCTATGACACCTTCAGTCGGGGGCAGTGGTCGCGATGAGGATAGATTTTTGGAGATTACTCCGGCACCAGGTGCGGCTACAATTTGACCCTGTATCTTCTCAGTAGGTTTATCTGCAAAGATGGAAGTAATGACAAATGATTAGCTTAACATGCAATAGGAACAATATAAACTTAATTATAAATCTCAAATTGAAATACCAGTAGTAAAACCTCACATTTTTCATAGGTCCGAAAAACGAATGCAACAAACCATCAACAGTAACTCCACAACATCATCAGTCAAAAATATAACCTCATCTGATGCTGATAAAGTGTCACTGTCATATTATCCTCATTATAATCATACAATAGAAAATATAAGAAAATACAGCACAGTATGAAAACTATTTTAGTGATTAGCCCCAGGGTTGTATAATAGACTGTCAATCAAAATGAACCACAGGCCCCGGGCTGGCGGGCAGGATCATTATAGCATGATGGTTTGGTTTGATATCCTTGGGATTAGGTATACATAAGCTGTAGTGCGATACATGGCTATGACAAAGGCAAGCTATGGGAGGATGTAAACAATATAAAGCCCTGCTGCTGTGCCTGGGAGGACGAGAATTTGGTCTAATGAGAGCAAAGTCACAACCAGAAGGCCGATATGAAATAACTTCTAGCTTCGTTGACATTGAGGAGGCATGTATTGGACAAATGAGGACTTGGGCTTCACCATCATTGCCCAAACAAATGGAAGACAGTCTTGTTTTTCCTTCTCCTTATAATGTTTCAATAATGTTTTTTTATACTGCTCTCAAATATTTTTCCGCTAAATTGTCAGTTACTCGAGTTCTCCCGGGTTTTTTCCCTCTCGGTAAGGTAGATTATTCGAAGCACTTTTTACACTCTCATTTTTTTATCAATAAGCTTATATGTACATAGAAATCATTTGATAACAACTCACTGTATGGTCCATTCAAATATAATATTGAAACTATCTATTGTTATCAAAAATAGGCTAAATTGTCAGTTACTGGAGAGTTCCCGGGATTTTTCCCTCTCGGTAAGGTAGACTATTCGAAGCACCTTTTACACTCTCATTTTTTTATCAATAAGCTTATGTACATAGAACTCATTTGATAACAACTCGCTGTATGGTCCATTCAAATAAAATATCGAAAACATCTATGTTATCAAAAATAGGCTAGACTTCACACAGACAAATTAGCATTTGAAAATATGGTGCATTATCATCGTGAGCCAGAGGACTGTACCTAGAAAATCAATTGTTGTTTTTGCTACAGCGAGATACCCAGAGGCTAAGATGAGATAATCATTGGTATCACTGCTAACATCAAAGAAAAGTCTGACTCGTTCGAAAGGTATCATATGGTAAATGTACAGTGATTTTAGTACATATATGAAGGGACAAATATTGTCTAAGGTTATTATGAATCCCAGCCTAATTCGGAAACCTTTCTCTGAATGCTAAGGAGCAACATTCAGTCATTTCTGTTGAAAGTACTGAGAGTTGCTCTGGCCAAGCAAACTGAACCCATGACCTTCCGATCACAATGGTCTTCAACTCTGCCACCCTGGTCGATGATTCTTCGATGTTCAAAATGGTGTCTTGCTTTGAATTTGTGACCTGCATAGCCCTAGGCCTATCACAGAGTAACAGTTTCAAATTTGACTGAACCAAACCAAACCAATATCATCAAATGCAACATAATCCCTCTCCTTAAAACTAGAGTCCCACTAGACAGAGAATCAATCCAAAAAAGAATCCAACACACAAACCTGAACAAACTCACTCTCGGTGAAAGCGAGATTTCACAATGAACTGAACATGGATTATCACACTTCTTGTATAGGCCGGCTTTTCCACCTGCTCCAGCTGTATAGAACAAATAAAATCCCCAAACTCAATTCTACGACTGAACGGCTGATCCCTGCCAATCGATATTTCAATCAGAACATAGGCCTACCGTGTTCCTCACTTTGGAAAATGGTGACATGCGTCGGTGTAATGTTGGCACGACACACACAAGTGTGGTTTGTGACGGTTTTCAGGTTTATGACAGTTTTGAGGTTTACAATTGAAACACCATGGAAGCTTGGTAAAACTCTGCACCTTTTGAAATCTCAGGGTTTTTTAACCCTTTTTGGCTCTCCCCACCATAAATTTCAGCATATGACGTATGTGTTTTATGCAGGAGGTTATGTGGGGGCAACTAGAAAATGATAGCAATTATGACAGGTTAAAGACTCATGATACAAATACAGTTATGCATAAATTGCTAACACCCATCCCCAGCCATCGGTGGATGTGTCAGGCATATATGATACGGCATTGTGCATTGAAAGGGTTGGGCTTGAACTGTCTCTGTCTCCTATCACTTATTATTAAAGAATTCTAAATCCAGCACAGCTATTGAAATTCTTGTCAGAATTGATGGGTAATTTTCCTCTTGCCTGAGAGGCGCACTTAGGGGCTGCTGATCATTGCTAAAGCCAGCTACTCGATCTACCCAGGTAGCCCATGATCCAATCTGGTTTGATGAAAGAAGCCTATTTATCAATTTGCAAAGGCCAAAAGGTGATGTAAGAAGTAAAGAGGCTGATTTTATATTCCGCCATGTGCCTTTATCACTATGAGCAGCAGAAACGTGCTTCTCAGAACAGATTGAAAATTTTAAATAGTGCAAAATTAGTACCAGTAAGATGGGGGCCTGAGGGTCACAAGAAGATAAGGAGAGACGTTTAATTTTATACCTGCCTATACCTTATCTCCATTTGTTTTAAAGTGCAAGTTGTCAGAATTTACTTGACCCGCCTCAAAATGGAACTTATTGCCAGTGATTCCTATGGTGCAGCTGGTACAAAATCTACTGAATTAAACTTGGGCAAAATGTTAGGAATTTGAGCTTGTGGTCCTTGGTAAAGCTGCTGGGGTACTAGACCAAAAATTCGGACCAACCTGAAGCACTTAAGCCAAGCACTCAAGCCGAGGGTTTTGTACATAATTTGAGGTCTACTCAAGTGGTCTTGATGAGGCAAGCAACAACCTCCAACTAGGTGTTATTTTTCTCTTCTAAAAGGATTCTTATTGAACAAACGATTGGGAAATCGAAGTGCCAAATATGAGTGTTCTGGTCATCTGAGAACTAAAATAAGAAGTATTTTATCAGAGGCTCCCTAAAAATCATGACCTGAACATTGTTTCCCTACCTTTTTAGTCAAGCATCCATATGTCTCTCAATCCATCACATGTGGCCAGCAAGAATGCCACGTGAAATATTAATAAAGCGATAATAATACACTAGGCCTATCACTTCAGTAACGAGGAGACAAAATTAGCGCAGAAAAGTTATTAATAGCCCAAAAATTGGATTTTATAATGTACGTCACCTGATTATCTATACGTTGTCAGTATCTAAAACAAATACGTGTAAATAGAATGCGAAGATTTGGCGCTAAATATAGTAAGTCACTGATTGTTCCTGGTAATCAAGGAGGTCGTTATTAGTCCTAACCAATTAATTACACTTCTGACCCATGAATGAAGTGCGAGATAATCTAGTTGATTTTCTATGAATAACATCATATTATATTATTCACAATGTACATGGTGGTTCAGAAAAAAGCTGACCTATCTGTATACTTGACTATGCTAATCTTGCAGGTCTCCCTCATATTTCTGCCTAGGGTGTGGTACCACTCATTTTTCACTGTAAAAAGCATCTTGAAAAAAACTTTCTTCAAACAACATCGAGGTGTGAAATTGGACAGAGAGAAATATCGGTCATCACAAGTTGGATTGGCCAAGTAGAAATGAAACATGAGGAAACAATTGACATTCTGAAAATCAAACATTGTACGATTTTTTAAAACATGGAAAAGATTGGACCGTTTGAAGAAAATAAGCTTTTCACAGTCCAGAAATCCAGGGAAAATTGCAAGATTCAAAGAAATTATGTCAAAATACAAATGGTCAGTTCTGTGACGCCGTGTACATAGTCAACGATCGAGTAGACCTGTTGATTAAGTGGTCAGACCTGTTTATTGGTCTCAGGAAAACAATGCTATAAAACACCAATGGTGGAATCAACAGTCACGAACCCATCAATGTTAATATCCTTGTGTGATTGTGTAGGACAAATAATTAGTTATAAGTGGTCTGGCTGTTGAGATACGAGTGGCTAGGTGAAATAATTAGTTATGAATGGTCTGGCTGTTGAGATACGAGTGGATAGGTGAAATAATTAGTTATGAATGGTCTGGCTGTTGAGATACGAGTGGATAGGTGAAATAATTAGTTATGAATGGTCTGGCTGTTGAGATAGAGTGGATAGGTGACGAAACATGTAGGTAGGTATTAGGAAACATGACAACCCACAGTGATTGACACTTTGACCTCAGAATAAGCGGTTGCACATCACATCCCATCTGACTATGAACTAATTCAATTAATTGATCAGTAATTGAAATCTGCTTGGCTCTGCCGTTGTCGAAAAGTAGCATTTTCAACTGTCTTGTGCATTAAATGCCCTTATCGTAAGTGCTGGTGGCAGTTTATTTCATACAGGCTGCAGCAGAAAATCTGGGGTTGCCATACCAGGATGGAGTTAACCCCCGAGGAAATCAATTCCAGAATCATCTCCCGCCCTCTCAATTTAATGACAATGACAACTGCCGTCCCATTGCATCTGCAAAGAACAGGCTAAAGTACCTTATCAATTGCAAGTCCACTTATTGTAGCTTTATAGCGGCAAATGGCTTAGCCCCAATCTATGGAGATAAAAACACTATTAATGCATCTCGTGTCCAAAAATCAATCATTTCGACTCGAAGATAATCTGGCGAGATCCGGGATGGATGCATTTTAACACTTTAGGTAGTGCTACAGTCAATGTTATTGCTTTAAGTAGTGCTGCAGGCAATGTCAATGCTTTAAGATTTGGCAAATCTAAGTGTCTTTAAACACAAACCAGTTACATGCAGTCGATCATGGCGTCACTACTTCATTGATTTCATTCTCGAGTGGAAGCAATTCAATTGCTGCCTGAGTAGATTGTGGTTGACATCTCTGAGAGATATTGAGAAGATTTGGAGCACGAAGGGACGAAGAGATAGAAAGGATAACACAATTCGATGTAGGATGGGTTTAAGGGTTGACCACATAGGCACCAGCATTTTGGCAAGAACTTGAAATCCTAAAGCAATTAGAACTTTTTCAATTTCAAGTTTGGGAGTCTCAAGTGTTCTTTGTTTTTCAGAGAACAGCCTGCAGGTTTTAAACAGGCATTCACTTCATTTTGAAGGAGTTCCAATTGCAACTGGATTTCAAGGTTTAGCCAATAATGGCAGTGCCTATTGCCACCCTTATTGCGTCCCAGGTTTCATGTGTCCCCATATCAAAGGGGTTCTACGTGTTCCAGGACACATACAGTACCTGAGCAACATTAATGTCCAAAAGATAACAACAATTAGATCACCACCATAAATAGACTTTCCTTTGATGAATATTCCACCATTTTGTCATAGATGGTAGTCTAGTTGCTGTTTCTCCCATTATTGCAATTCTTAGTAACCAACACGATAACCATTTGCATGGAAACCGATGTACGTCACTAGATATAAGTCAATATTTATGTTTTCTTTTGACTTCTTACCATTTATCCACCATATTTTATCACCATTAATCGGAAACACAGTGATAAAAATATAGAGTCAACGTCAGATAATACCTCAATCCGGGTTTAGAATCATACACTTTACTGCGCCACCTAGATGTCTTTTCCCCAAAAGTGAAATGGCAAGGGTGTCAAGCTGTGGTGTCAAGCAAATTGCAGACAGGGCATTTTTTCACAGCTCTCTATTACGCGTTTAAGTTTTAATGTGCATTCAGTTTGGTTTAGAATGCCAGTATGACCACAGCATAAGACTATTAGACTTCCCTGGTAAAGGTCAGTAAGTCGTTGAAAGGCATCCTCCAAAGTTCCCCCCTCCTCCTCAGGCAAAAGGGATCAAAGTCACAGAATCTAAAATAGGCCTTCTTATCTCATTACGCCAAACCCATTATCAAACCTACCAGCCACTGCAAGAATAACTGAATACTAGTATCAAAGGGAGAAAATGTATAAAATCATATTTAGATGCATCTTTCATCGGCTCTTCTGTCCTGATGATAATCCGTTATAAGTTGCACATAACCCTATTCACAAATGCCACACAAAAGAGTGTAACTATCAAACTACGCAATAGGTATATAAGTAAACTTCTGATTCTTTAACTATAAAATGGTCAACCAGAACAAAGAACAAAGAACAGAAGGATGATAATGATTCAGCGTATCCATCAGAACATGTTATGATAATCCATTATATATGAACTGCACATAAACGAAAGGCACAAACGACAGAGTATTCCCAGCTGATGCATAGGGTGAGTAAACTACTGTTCCTTTAACTATCAAATTATTGATAACAAGAAGGAACAGAAAACGACAATTTACCAATGCCCATTGATCATCAGAAGTTGTTATGATAATCCATTACGAATCACAGTAAACCGCTACAGGAAACCACATGTACCCCCAGCTGATCAATTCACGGCCTGCAGGAATGTGAATAAATCACCCATACACTACCTAGTTACAAACGCTCCAATGTTTTTTACGTGCGGCAGAAATCATTATAGCCATAAATCCAAACGAATCAGTGTATGGTCTGGCACGATCATAGTGCCACCGCCGCGACTACACTTGCCAGACTGGTACACGCAAATGAATGGATCATTACACTCAGGTGCTATGCTAAAATAAGCTATCTTTTCATCACACGTCACCTCTTGGCAAAATCGACCACAGAATGCCACTGCACCCCAGGGGGAAGGAGACTTATTCAGATCGGTAACTTTTCTTATGAATATATTACAGCATTAGTTCAGAAATGAACTTTGATAAAGAGAGCCATATTGTGGTACATTCATATTGGCACTAAGTATAGATTAGAGATATCAGATATCTTAAGAGGAATATGATACTATTAAACACAGGGATTTGAGGGGAAATGTGCTAATTAGGGCAAAAGTTCGGGGTTTTTTGAAAGAAGTGCTATCCTGAGACAAGGGGGACAAGACAACCTAGGCTAGACCTGACTTCTCCACTTCTTCCTGTCCCGATTGAAGCTTAGTACAACTTATGACGCTAACAGGACATTGTTTTGTAGGGATGATTGTTACCAAGTTACCTGTAGCCTTTTTTACTTTTTCCCGCTTCACAAAAAGACACTATCAGCTCACAAAACATTTGAAATTTTTTCATCTTTTCATAAAAATTCTGAAATTTTCAAAGTAAAAAAACATTTCGGACTGATGATGTTTCTTCATTATGAGCAGAAAAAAAAGTGAAAAAAAATAAATTTGGACTTACACTTTTTTTCATTTTTCATAAAAGTTCAAAATTCTGAAAATTTTCAAAGTAAAAAAATTGTTGGTACTGACGATGTTTCTTCATTTCGAGTAGAAAAAAACAAGTGAAAAAAATATTTGGACTTCATCCCCCTGGCAAAATAGGCCTATGTACGTCATCGGTATAAGCTTCATGCCAAATATAGATCCAATTCATACTTTATGTATATCACCATTGATAAACACAGCATAATCGTTTTCATTCGGAATACAAATCAGAAACGAAAATACTTTCTTATGCTAATGCTAAGCTTATGGACCGATGAGCAAATAGCAACTTTGTCAAAATATCGCGACTCACCTCCCGAGGGAGGATTATGTTTTCTAGCTCAACATGACCATGCAGGAGACCGAACGTATGAAAAGCAGTTATCAGGCACTCGAAACTGATGTTACAAAGTTTCCATATTGACACAGGTTATTTTGGTAAATTTACCAATGAGCGCACATTTTAGCTGTTACCTTGTGATGTCAAATCACAGTGGTATGAAACATAGTGGTTGGCTCAGGGAATTCGTACCGGTAGACCTAGATATGGCAAGTCCTTCACATGACAGCACCTCTTCTGATAGAATGTCTAACATCAAGTGGTTGATAAGTCATGTCAGCTGCTCCCACACAAATTAACAACCAACCACTTTCGCCGCAGAAAGCAAATTTTTAAATCGATTGTCGCCACTTTCAAAAATTCAACTCTGGTATTAATTTTCAAGCCATGCTTACTTTATCAGATGACGGCATACACAAACTGTCTTGCATTCAAACTAGTGGAAGTATATGTCACAGGACTAATCTAAAACTTTTTGGTCGTAAAACCTGAAGGCTTTTTTCTTCTTCAGTTTGATGTCAGATTATTTCTGTTTAGCACCCTTTGAAGAAATCCTTGCTAAGAGCTTCAGCATCCTACAGTCTAACTGGATGAAGGAGCAACTTTAACTTGGTACTCTTGGAGAAAAACAAAGTGCCTCGAAGCGGATTTGAACCAATGATCTGTTGGTCAGGAATCTGGCCATCTTCCGTAACACCAGCACTTTTC